>NC_066617.1:200745950-200945878 GCF_025201925.1 Gopherus flavomarginatus | reverse complement strand
TTGATGTAGTACATGGCTATGGTGTTGTACGCGAGGACCCTGACTACCTTGCCGCGAAGGTGCGTGTGGAAGGCCACACATGCCAACCGTACTGCCCTGAGCTCCTTAACATTTATGTGAAGGGACAAGTCCAGGATCAGCCACGTCCCCTGGGTTTGCACATTCCTTGTATGGGCTCCCCACCCCAGGTCCGATGCATCTGTCACCAGGCCCATAGACAGGTTGGCCTCCCAAAAGGGAACCCCTTGCAGCATGTTGCTTGGGTAAGACCACCATTGAAGGGAAGCCAGAATCAGGGACAGAATTGTGAGGACCTTGTCTAGCCCGTCCCGGGCCTGGGAGAATTGGGAGGCTAACCAGAGTTGGAGGGGCCTCATTCAGAGCCTGACATGGCAGACCACATACGTACATGACACCATGTGACCAAGAATTTGAAGGCACGCCCTCGTCATAGTCACCGGGAAAGCCGTGACCGAGGCAATGAGAACTCTCAGGTCCTCAAACCTGTCCGGGGGAGAGAGGCTGTGGCCCTCGACGAGTCCAGCAGTGCCCCAATGAACTCTATGTGCTGAACTGGAACTAAGGTTGATTTGGTCTCATTCACCACTAGGCCAAGACCAGCGCATGTTGAGAGGAGCAGCTCCACGTGGGTCTGCACCTCAGAACGAGAGTCGCCCTTGAGAAGCCAGTCGTCCAGGTATGGAAAGATCTGTACCCCCCTCCCGCCTGAGGTAGGCAGCAACCACAGCCATACACTTCATGAAAACCCTGGGTGCCGTGGATAGGCCAAATGGGAGGACTGCAAACTGGTAGTGGTCCATCCCCACTAGGAAGCGGAAGAAGCGCCTGTGCCCCTCGAAAATATGGATGTGGAAGTACGTGTCCTGGAGGTCCAGGGCCGCATACCAGTCCCCCAGATCCAGGGAGGGGATAATAAAGGCCAATAATACCATGTGGAACTTGGAGCGGGCTAGAAAATGGTTTAGGCTCTGCAGGTCCAGGATGGGCCTGAGGCTCCCTTTGGCCTTCGGGATCAGGAAGTACTGGGAGTAGAACCCTTTGCCCTGGAATTCTACTGGCACTCTTTCCACTGCCCCCAGGTGTAATAGATGGTTCACCTCCTGCCCCAGGAGATGGGCATGCTCTGGGTCCCCAGGGCCTACAGGGGAGGGTGGGTGGTTTGGAGGGGGTGAGGTGAACTGCAACCTGTAGCCCTTGGAAATGGTCTGAAGACCGACTGGTCTGATGTGATACGGGACCACGCCATGCGGAAGGCAGACAAACGGTTGCAGAACACAAATTTTATTAATTGTGGGGTCTCCCTGTCAACAGGCCTGGTGCCCTCCTGCAAATAGTCAAAACCTCCTCTTTCCCTGCCTCTTTCCCTTAGAGGGCCCAGGCTGAGGGGCGGAGCAGGACTGCCACTGAGACCGGTGTTTTTGGTCTCTCAGTCCCTTATACGGGGGCTCATATCTGCTCCTTGCAGCTTGAGCTGACGGTTGCGGTTTGGCCTTGTCCTTAGCTGGAGGGACGTAGAGGCCCAAGATCTGCAGGGTGGCGCAGGAATCCTTCATCCCATGCAGCCTGACATCCATCTGGTCCGCAAAGAGCACCTTCCAATCAAATAGGAGGTCCTGCATAAGGGACTGGGCCTCCGTCAACAGTACAGACAGGAGGAGCCACGATGCCCTGTGCATGGAGATTGCTGAAGCCATCGAGTGGGCTGCCATATCGGCTGTGTCCGACGCTGCTTGCAAGGCCGCTTTCGCTGCTGCTGCCGCCCTCTCTTCTAGTAGCGCCTTAAAGACCTTCCTGTCCCAGTCTGGGAGGAGAGGCTCAAACTTAGGCAGAGACTCCTGCAGGTTAAAGTTATATTTGCTCAGTAAGGCCTGGTGGTTAGCTACCCTGAGCTGGAAGCTTGCTAAGGAATAAATCTTTCTACCAAAGGAGTCCAGTTGTCTGGCATCCTTATTCTTGGGGGTAGGTGCAAGTTGACCCTGACGCTCTCTGTGGTTTACCGACTCTACCACAAGCGAGTTAGGTGCCAGGTGGGAATATAGGTACTCATGGTCTTTGGTGGGCACAAAGTACTTCCTTTTAGCCTTCTTGGAGATTGGCGCCAAGGAGGCAGGACTGGGAGTTTGCCACAAGGTGCTGGAAATGTTGGCGACACCCTGGTGCAGGGGCAGAGGTATGCAGCCCAGTATCGAGGGGGACAACATGTTAAAGAGGGAATCTGAGAGGCCTTCCATTTCCTCCGCCTTCAGCTGAAGGCTGGATGCTATTTGCTTTAGTAGGTCTTGGTGTGCCTTAAAATCCTCCTGAGGGATTGGTGGCAGAGGCACAGTTATGGTGTCGTCTGGTGCTGGGGAAAGAGCCGTCGCGGAGCCCTGGGCCTCAGCCTGTACCAGGGGGTCGAGTCCCAGAGCAGAGTCTGGGTGCGGGTCCGCCGACTCGTGGCCCACCGATCTGTCTCTTAGGCGGCCAGACGAGGCTGATGGAGCCTGAGATGCTCCTGCGACCAAGCAGGCCTCCTTCTGGGCGGGCATCTGCGGCCACGGTGCCCACCGGCACCACTGTCCCAGCCACGGGGCCCCTTGCCACTGACCTGGCTGAGGGCCCGGTGGCGGTAGCAGTCCTGACTGAGCCGCGCAGGCCAAGGATGGGTGGCTGGGTGCCAAGGCCGAGCTCACCATTGAGCGCACAGTCTCACGGGAATGGTATGAGTGGTGGTGCCTGCGATGCCACCTCCCTCAGGACCTGGACCTCTAAGTCGAGGAACAGTACCCGCTTGAAGAGCTGCTTTGGTACCTATGCCGGCAGTGGGAGCTCTAGTGCCAAGGCATCGCAAGAGTAAACTCGAGCGCAACATCTAATTGAGTGGGAACTGGAATGAGAATGATGATGCCTATCCCGTTGAGACCGGCTATGGCAGTCGTGTCGTGAAGGGAAACATTTCCAACGCCTCTCTCGATGCCTGTGTTCTTTGGCAGGTGGCGTAGAGGATCCCTGAGACTCCTGTCCAGGTGGTGACCAGGACGGTCTGGCTGGCGTCGAGGGAGGGCGTGAGCTGCCAGACAACCGGTTGCTGCGCGCTGAACGTTACAGGGAGTGGTCCTCAGAGTGGGAACTGCGATCCACAGGAGAGGCTTGATGGGCACCCAAAGGAGGTTTGCCCCAGGACCAGGGACCCATCACCAGTTGCGTGCCTGGAACCGGGAGACTCATAATGTCTTTTGCAGTCTGCATTACCTCCGGCATCGACGGCATCCGTACCAGTGGAGAAGTGTGTGCGGATGGCGCCGGGGTGCTTCGCTCAACACGAGTCAGAGGCCTTGAGCCCTGGGGGGGACCGTGGGCTGCCCGATGCGGGACCAGCCTCCCCTCTTTCCTTGTCTTACTGCCGCTGCGAGGTAGGGCCCTTTCCCTGTTTCTTGGAGGGGGAACGGTGCCAGCTAGTAGAGGATGCCTCGCTACGTACCGACGGTGCGGCGGTGGGAGCCGAGTCTGCCCAGCGCACCGTGCTCCCGCCGCCACACCAGAGTTGGGGCCAACGACGATTACATCAAGAGAGTCTAACGTCTCTCTCCATCTTGGTCTGCGGCTTGAATGACCTGCAGCTCTTACAGCGTTCGCTGATGTGAGTCTCACCCAAACAGCAGAGACACCCCTAGGTCACTCCTAGGCATAGAACAGCGACAGGAGTCGCATGACTTGAAGCCTGGGGCATGGGGCATGCCCCGAGCCCACTCTAACACTGAAGTAACAATTCACGAACGGTACCACTAAGGTTGAGAAGAAAAGGCTGCAGTAGAGCTGGAGCACAAAGCTCCAACTACCTTCACTGGCGGCAAGAAGGAACTGAGGGTCGGAGGAGCGCGCGGTCCCCCTTATAGCGTGATATACAGGCGCCACTCCAGGGGTGGCTGTGGTGCTCCCCAGTACAGGTACTGCTAAGGGAAAAACTTCCAGCACCGGTGAACATGGCGAGCACGCACACCTATTGTGGAATACACCTGAGCAATCACTCGAAGAAGAAGCAAATGTACTTCCATTTTAAAAATAACACCAAAACAATCTGTGTGTTTCTATCATTGCACTATTTGCCAAATAAGTTTTCTTTCACTTGCGTAGAAATACAAGTGTATGTTCTTATACAATACATTATTATACATATATATATATACACGCATGTAAACAATAAGCTAACAGCTAAATTCACGTCTCAGAAACACATAAGTGGCTCCCAGTGATTGTACTGGGAACCCAGGAATATACAGAGAAGAATTTGGTTCTAAAAAGCCCTCAGGCACATCTTGAAATATATTTGATCAATCTATCCACAGCTGATATGTTTTAAATAAAGTATGTGGTCTTTATATAAATAAAATGCAGCATGTGCTTTGCCCTGATACTTCCATCTGGCTTGCAATTCACCTTGTCTATTAAATTGGTAAATGCATTTTTAAAAAAAAATAAGCAAAACCAGACACAATATAAATTGCCCATGTAATTCTGGGTTTGGAAACCATTTTTAATAATACAGTGACCACCACCATCATAACTCTGAAAATCAGAAAGAGGTATTGGGAATATTGTAATTTATCTTATGGTTGTTAGATGAAACCTGCATAATACTTGCATGGCTGTAATTTCTCCCTTCGGCAAACAAAGGAAAGGAAAAGGGAATCCTAAAATCAAAGGGGCCCTGATATCTGGAGTGGATTCCTTTAAAACCCTGGCAAAAAGGATGGAGACAGGCAACACTTTCTATCTAATGAATGGAAAGTATCGCCGTGACCACTGAGAAGGAACCAGTGAATGTAGGCACTCCCCATCAGTGAGCATCCTCATTTACATGACCCATGTCTTCTATCTCCAGACAGAAGAGAACTAGCAGATGGCAGCACACAACAAAACCAGAGTAGCTTTTCCCAATAGGGTTTTTTTACACTCCGAGGTCCCAACACGAGGATGAAGCACAGTTCCTGAAGGCAGAGAACATTTGTACAGTGCCTAGCACAGTGATGTAACTAGGGATTCTAGGCACTACAGCAATACAAACAATAAATAATAATCAAAGCCAGTGGTGTGCAATGATAGGCCCAGAGAGGCATTTCTTACACAGAGCTCTCACTGAAGTCTGGATAGTAGGATTGGGCATATAACAGGCTAGCAGTGTTCCTGTGAAACCAGAACTGTCCTGAGGAGCGGATGGTCAGGGCAGCCAGCATCCAGGAGTGCCAAATTCCCATTTGTTGCCTTTTTCCTTTTGCTTGTGTTTTTTTTTTGGGGGGTGGGGTGGCGGTGGGGGCTGGAGAAGGGTATGCAGAATGAAGTGATTAACACCACAGTTTTCTACCCTGGGCAACAAGATACCTAGGGCCAGCCCCACCTGAAACACTTCTCCTAAATGTTAATTAAACATTGATGCAAAACCAAATATGTTGTGGGTTTGGGATGACATTTTTTGGCTTTTGCTTGCCTAAAAGTGCAAGTTTTCTAGTTTTTGGTTTTTTTATCAAGTCTTGAAAAACTTGAAGAAAAAAAAAATCTTCACTAAAATTTTTCATAGGGAAAAATACCCATTTTTCAAACAGCTCTGCTCACAGCTTGTCAATGAACCTGGGCTGAATGCTGTCTAATTTTGGAGTGACATTGCTCAAATGCAGTGAAGGCTGCCAGCTTGGGCAAGTTACTTAAGTCCTTGGTTCTCTGGCTTCCTATCTGTACAATGGGGATGATAATACTCCTACATCCCAAAGAGCTCTAGTCTCCTCAGCAGGATACATGCAACACTGATTCCCTTCAATCATGCAACACAGATTGCCTTTAATGGGAGCTACTTGTATCTTGGAGTGGGAGACTAGCCCTCATAAATATTGTGAGGCTTAATTTATAAATTCTTGTGAAGTGCTTGGACAGAATCAGCTAGAAGATGTTGTAGAGGAGCTAAGGAGTTTTTTTTATATCCCTAAGAAAATTTCATACAGTCCCATGCAGCCTGTATTACAGCAGAATATACCTGAGGAACACAATAGCTTTAGTGACTAGCAGTTATTATGAACTCATCAGTGTTGGGAGTGTTCTCAAAGTCAAACTGAGGGGTTCAGAATACCTGAATGGACAAGTGGAATTCGCTGTCTAGAACATTCACATCCCTAACATGTATTCTTCACTGTTACTGAGGTTCACATTTAGGCTTACATGTTGGGGGTATTATTCTGACCTTTCTGTCCAATTGTTCTGTGACAGCAGATCAGTCACTTCTTTTTGTTTAATGAAGATGCCCAAACCTCCCTGGCACTTCTTTTGAAATGAGTCATTTGGTAACTTTCTCTCTTGTAAGCAAGTTTCCCTATTTCTCTGGGCTTGGAATTATTTCTGTTTTCCCCCCAGAGCCAGAAACCCATCAATTTTATTCACAATCAGTGGGAAATTCTTAACTTTAGACCGGTATCAAAGTATCATCATAAAAAGCTCTACCTCATAGGCATCTTGGTTCCCCTTGTATTTTTCTATCTGGTATAGCTGGTTCCTGTAGCAAACATTATCATGGACATCTGACTTCTGTTGAAGAGGGAAAAAAATAATGTGAGATAATTAGAGTCAACGAAACTGATAAACTACAACCTGCTTGGCCAAATTCACTGTGGCTTTCAATGGAGTCGCACTGGCTTATGGCAATGATGGATATGGCCCATGATATTTAAATATCATTCATGCTGATCTGCAAATGGCCAGCGAGACATCATTATTAAAACATCTGAATGGTCTTTCTAATATAACTAAGCTCTGAGGAGGAGTGAAGAATCCATGGCCATTCATCAGACAAGGAATCTCTCTGAGATAAAAGAGAAACTAATAAGCTGGAAAGGAAAAACCCATAAAACCCTGCATCTTATAAACAGCCTTGTAGATGCTTACAGCTTCCTCACTATTTACATCTCAGACCCAGATTGTGCCTTGCTATGCACAGATGCCAAGGGAAGACAGAGTACAAGGCGTCTTGGCCCCTTGCAGGCCCCATACACTTGTGCAGAGGCCACCCATTATGTGGCTATAGAGCACTAAACTACCAGTGCTGGCAGTGCTAGGCCCCCTTAAGCAGGCAGGGAGGGGTGAGGTGGGGTGGGGGCAGGGTGATGGCTCCCACGCTCCTTACCCAGCATAGAAGACTGCACAGACTGTGCTGGTTCAAAGAAAAGTGTTAGGATGGCTACTCTAGTGCATGCTTCCCCTCTGTTATGGGCTCAAATCGACTATGTGGACTAGAGAGTTTTGCATTGTTTTGATGTGAAAACAAGAGAAACTTGCTGGTTTCAATGGCCCTTTGCTTTGAATCCAAACCTCAAAGTCAAACATGGGAGTGGAGCAGTGCGGCGAGCCGGGGGAGGCTGGAGAGGTAGAAGTGACCCTAAGGAGACTGACACCAAAGAACAAAGAAAAGTGTTTGCAAGAACCTTTGCAAAGTGAATCTGCCACGTGAGGGAGACCCTGGGGCTGCAACTGCACTGTCAGTCTCTTAAGTCACTTACTGCTCCTCTCATCCCCAGTGTAGACATCTATTGAGGCCAATGGGAGATTTGTGCAGAAACTGAATGCAGAATATGCAATAAAAATTTACACTGCAAGAAACCTGCAATGCAGATTTGACAGCAGGATTTTTGACCCAAGGTCTTATGCAAGAGCTACTTGGTATTAATGTCTTGTGCCATGGGCCAAGAGGATCAAAAACTAATCAACAAACTCTACATACATATTATTTTTAAGTACAACTTCTATCTTAAAGTTTTCACTTCACAACTCACAAACATATTTTAATGGCTATTCAACTGTCCCCACCTCTCCTGCCAAGAATCACATTATGTTAATGGATATTTCTTAATAACAGAAGAATTATATCTAAAGAGCATAAACCCGACACAACTCTGGGACAAAAATAAAGCCTTACATGGCAAGGACTTTGCTCCTTCTCAGGCGCCTCTTTGTCCAATGCCTACATTTGGAAACCATGCACATATAACCTATAAGCAATTCTTTCCCATGCATGGGAACTCTGATCTGAATTAACGTTATCTATTTACCAGCATTATCTCCCTTTCACAACTAATGTTATATGAACAGTGAATCTCAAGGGGCTACACTTCACTAAACTAAAGACTCAGAATCAAATGTCAGCGTGTGAGAAAAATGTTGTATATTACAGCACTCTTTTTATATTTATTATTATTGTTGTTGTCTTAAAGAATCAGTATCAAGCAATACTTACTCTCAGGCCTGTCAAATAGCGCTCTAGTTTCTTATTAAGTAGAAAGTAGATGGCGAGAGTGTTGCTTGCCCGATTAGAGAGGACAGTGTTGATCACATCACTGTTCTTGTAGCCCAGCTTTTCAGTCATATGGAGCAGCACACTTTGGCTGAGGTCCTCTAGGTGAATTCTACACAAAGAGAGACCAAACAAATTATGCTTACCACCCTCCAGATGAGACCTTAGAATGCTTGTTAGCAATGAGGACACCTGCAGAGTATACACTAGAGATCTGAAGGCCATTATATAGCTAAGTAATGCAAACATGACTAGCCTTACGTTCTTGTGAAGGTAGCTCTAGTTCAAAAAGCAGCCAAAAATTATTTTAACAATAAAGAATACCTTCTGATACTTTAACTCTGCATACCTTCTGTACTCAGGGATTTGGGATGCAGTTTTCTATGTGGTTTTCAGACCTACCACGCTATGCTGTGTTCCATTCAGATCTGACAAACTAAAAAAGGTCAAGGCTAGTTACTACTTGGATGGTAGACTGCCAAGGAACAGCTACAGTATGCACTGCAGGAAGTGACATTGATCATTAAATAGATGGCATTCTTCCCTCCAAGTCAATAGTGAACCAATGGCCCAGCATGGTGTTAAGAGGCACTGCAGTGCAGCAGATGCCACAGTTTGATTAAGACATAAAACCCAAGGTCTTGACCACTGTAGTTATTAAACATCCCCTGGCTCCTTTTGGAGGAGAAGAGCTAAAATTCAACTCAGCTAGCTACATTCTGCTTAGCTATACGTTTCTGTTCTTTCCATCTTCATCTGCTATTGTTAACCATTGCTTGGGTGTTTCTCCTTGCATTAAGTAGCTAGCTAGAGTGTTTCATCCCACAGATAGGTGTATTTCAATAGTAGATGAAGTGAGCTATATGTAACATTTCTATAGCAGTTTGTTAAATGTGTAAAAGTGCTTTGAGGTGGAAGGCACTATATAAAGCTAAGTTACACATAAAATATGTGTGTGTTTGCACATGCTCTCAATAATGGACATATCTGAGTTGAGGAATGGATAGCAATAGCCTTGTGCAGTTATAACAGTCCCTTTAGCAGTGCACTGGAAGGTTAGATTTTCCAAAGAGCTCATTTAGGCTTCTAAATGAATTGGCCAGACTTCCAGGTGTGCCCAGCACCCAGTAGCTCCCATTATTTTCACAAATAATTGTTTTTTAAAAAAGATATTCCTTGTTCTCACTAGCTATTTTAGCCACTTATTTAGGTGCCTTACTAAGAACTGCTGGGTGATGAGCACTTGAAAAAATCTGACCTCTACTTTTAAAAGGTTCATCATTTCCCATCTCACCCCCTGCATCGCTATTTTTCAGCCGTTACTGCACGTGAGATGCGGCTGGCCATAGCAGGACTCTAAATAATATTCAAAATTGAGTCTGGTAAATCTTGACTAGCAAATGTTTCCCTTTGTTCACTATGCTTATTAAAATTCATTTTGTACTAAGGGACTGCTTTTAGGGGTTTTTTTAAAGAAGTTAATAGGCAAGCTGTATCTGCTGCTGTATGGGAAGTAGGTCTGTCTTCTGGATAGCAAAAAGAACCCAGGTAATTGTTGTTGGAAGTATTCTGTAAAATGCCAAGAATTTTTTGTTGTCAGAGAATTTCTTTAATAAAAGCAAGCTTCAAAAGAGCCAGGGAGAATTATTTTATGAGAAATCTCCTGTATCTCAGTTTTACATCCTTCCTCCATCTACTCCTTCTACCGACTCCCTATCTAAGAAGCATTTAGTGATGCCCATAAAAGGACAGAAGGGGTACCCGTGAGTACAATACATTGCTTTTTGTTAGTTCAATACAAATAGTGGTTGTGATGAGAGTGGAGATTTCTTGGTGATTAAGTGGTGGATAAGAACTATGGTGCATATCCTGCTCACACACTCTGGCATACATCCAGAGGAACTCTTTCAAAGTTGAATTTAATTATGTTACTCTAAATTTACACCAATTCAAATGAAAGCAAAATATGGCCCTAAATATTTACAATCAAGAGGATTTTTTTATCACATTATAGTATAGCAACTTGCAGGTAGGTCAAGTCTGGGACCTAAGCTAGTTAAGAAAAAAAAGCACTATAGCCCAAAGATAGAAAGGCAATAATCTACATGACTATGGAATTCCACTGACCTCAGCACAAAAAGTGGGTCAAAATACACCTGGGTCTAATTTTCTGATTTTTCAGAGAGGCAGGTGATGAGAAAAACTGATTTTGTACATACAGTAGAACCTCAGAGTTACAAACACCTTGGGAATGGATGTTGTTCAAACTCTGAAATGTTTGTAACACTGAACAAAACATTATGGTTGTTCTTTCAAAAGTTTGCAACTGGACATTGACTTAATGCAGCTTTGAAACTTTCCTATGCGGAATTAAAATGCTGCTTCTCCCTCCCCCCTTTTTTTAAAGTAGTTTAACTCAGTACTGTTCTGTATTTGTTTTTTGTTTGTTTGTTTGTTTGTTTGTTTTGTTTTTTGTCTCTGCTGCTGCCTGATTGCACACTTCAGGTTCCAAATGAGGTGTGTGCTTGACCAGTTAGTTTGTAACTCTGAGGTTCTACTGTAATATTTATTGTAAGGGTGATTTTTTTTAAAAAGGGATATCCTTTTAAACTAGACTATGTAGAATAATTCCCCTCCCAGCTAGTTCTTCCATTCTTTCTTGTTTTTTAACTGTTATTACATTATCGGATGATAAAATCTAATTGTCCTTAAAGCAACATTGATTTTACTTAAGAAGTGTATATATTTTAAGAGCTGTAAAAAGCACTTATTTTCTTCTAACATCCACCCACCCACACCTCACTCTCTGTATTTCAGGACTCTGGCTTTCATCTGTTCTTGTATTTAAGGTTCCTTTGCCTTCAAGACAGAATGATTAGTGGGCACTTGGTAAATAAAGGACATTGCACTGCTCTTTTCTTTAACATATTAGACTCCAGCTTCCTTTACAAGTCACCTAAATAATTATACATATAATCAGTTACACTTGTGACCAAACTCAGAAAGAACACTTCCAATACAATCGGACAAAGTGCAACTCAAGTGCATGCCGGGGATTTAAAAATATATATAAATATAAAAGTGCATCTACAAATGGAAAAGAGTTTTAAATCACATTTATTTCAAGCCTTCTTTATGTCATTTTTAGTGGCTATAAGACTAAGAGTGAGAGTATCAAGTTATCCACACAGCTCTCAGTTACAGTTACATTTGCTTAACAGATGCCACGTTTAGTAGATTGATTAAACTCATTATGACAGTGATTTAATTAGCATAATGACTCATTCAGTTTACACTTATTTTCCCTTTCTTTAACACAAAATGTTCATATGTACCATACTTTAGCACAGTCCAATGCACCAGGATTCCTCAAATCTGCTGTGTATGTTTTGTTTTAGCTTAATTAGACTTGGTATCAGGACAAGAATGCTGAGACAATGACTCATCTCATTCTCTGCCACATCCCTTGTAAACCAACCACTCTTATATTCCTTCTTTATATTCCAGCCATGAATGTAGCCAATCACGTTTCCCTGCACCACAACTCTGAGTTATCCTGTATGCCAGCCTAATGATTCATTGTTTCACCAGATCTCTCTTATGAACTTCCTTTCCAGAATAAAAGACCTCAATCTCACTCAAGTTCTAGCCTTCCATTTTTTGAGAACTAGAAGCTGCTGTTCTCTTTGTGACTCTAGGCTTGCAATCCCTAGGCATAAGACCACAGCTGGTGCTGACTTGCGTATTACACAAAACTTATTACATTTTGACTAGTGGCTACATCCACAAAGGGGATTTAGACTTGTGATTGCAACACCTAACGTTTAGACGCCCTGCCACATAAAAGAATCCATAGGCCTGAGGTAAGTACCCAGGCTTCCTGTACAATGCATGCGGAGAGTTAGGCACCTAAGAATGGAATTCACAAAAGTCATCATGCTGAGCTGCTTAAGCTAGCCAGTAGGGAATGCTATGAAGAAAGGAGTGGCCAAGCCCCTCAAAATCAGATAGCTGCCTAACTGTGGGCTGGTGGGATATGCTCATCTCCACTCAGGATTCTCACCATGATCCCTCTCCTGGAGTTAAGTGCCTAAACCAGATCTGCTCTTTTCCACAAAAATAAGGAGGCACCCCCTATAGCCTTCACCCAGAATGTCAGAGAGCCAGGTTCAAATCTTCCCCTCTGCCTGATTTGGAACAAAGACTTGAACTGGATTCTCACTGCTCTGGGAGGTGGTGGGCGGGAGAAAGAGGTGCAGCTAACCACTTAGCTACAGAATCATTCTCAGTCTGTGCCTGGACCAATGAATGTTTAAGTATATTGTACAAAAACTGAACAGCTTAAGCAAGAGAGAGCCCCACCCCAGAGCTCACCAGGGAGTGGGGAGACCTGGGTTCAGGCAGAGCAGGGATGTGAATCTAGACCTCCCACATCCTGGTGAACATATAAAGCACTGAGCTATAAGGCACAAGGCAAAGGGGAGGGGAGGCGGGACACACACCATGCACTCCTCCTCTGATTGCAGGCTTTGTGTGGGGTCCAATCTGACAGACAGCCTGTGGAAACACCTACTGCATCAGGCAGTATGGATTAGGTGTGAGCTAGACACTGAGCAACTCAGTAGTGTCAGAATGTAGCTGGCACTGCGCATGTCCACTGGCCGAAACTTAGGTGCCAACGGCATAAGCAGCAGGGGTTTTGAGGATGTACATTTTGGACTTAGGTTCCTAAAGTGACATTTAAGCACCTAAATCCCTTGGTGGATCTAGCCCTAAGTGTATACCAAAAATAGCACTTTTTTCTTCCTGGCTGCATATACAGTTAGCCATGAGATCTGCCATCCACCTGAACCTGGTGATATGTCTGTGTCTATTGAGGTGTTCAGGATCAATACTCATCTAAGCAGGTTCATCTAACTCTGATCCTTCCCATAATGGTTACCATAATAATATTGTATTTATCACACAAAATCTGAGCTGGCATTTTAGAAAGGCAATAGCTTCCAATGACATGGTAATATCACTCCAACAGCAAACAATGCACTGCCCCCATCAATTCTGAGAGGATCCAGGAGTCAACTAAGTATGTGGTCTTGATCTTGGGTCACCAAGCAGCAGCATGGCATCTTTCTGCTAGTTTAAGGAAGTCATTTTGACTTTTGTACTAAGAACTCTCTCAAAACTGATATCACCTCCCATTTATTTCAGGCCCAGTCCTGAAATAAGCATAAGCAGCCCTTAATCCCAGTGAGTTCAATGGGACTTTATTATGTGAGTAAGGGTATGCAGGATCAAGCCTCTAATGGTTTAATGTGTTCTCACATTTGCAAAGTATTGTATTAATTACAATACCTGTTTGGATAAGTGACATTATGTGGTGCTTTCCCAGGATAATTCTCATTAAGCCAACGATTTGCTAAAGCTTGCTGGATGTTTGGTCTCTTTGCAGGATCTGGCTCTAGCAGAGATTGTAGAAGGTTTATGGCCGCTGTGAAGACATTAAGAAAAGACAACAGCTGTGTCATATGCTTTACAACTTAACTTAGCAACTGAGTTACTATGGCAAATAACCTTACCAAAAATATACTACCAAGCAACTGTTTCCTTTATGATGTGCTCTAATGTCCCTGAAAAAATTATCTGATAAGGAGTTAATCCATATGTAAAATAAATAATGTTTTATAGAATCATAAATGAGAAGAGAGACAATTATCTGTGTGTGCTCTAAAGGTAACCTTCATGCTTCCAGGAAAAAAACCAGCAGGGTGAGAGGCATTTGTTCCAAATTAGTCCCAAACCCTGACTCAGATCAGACATGCATCTGAGGAAGTGGGTATTCACCCATGAAAGCTCATGCTCCAAAATGTCTGTTAGTCTATAAGGTGCCACAGGATTCTTTGCTGCTTTTTCAGATCAGATAATACTATTCTAGACCGCAGGATCATAACATGCACCAGATCTAATCTTCCATTAAAAAAAAGGAAAAAATCTTTGATACAAATCTAATCTAGAGACTTCCCTATGCAACATATTTCAATAACAAATGTCTGGGACAAACAGTAAGAGAAGTCATCTGGAATTTTACCTGTCTAGAGATTTGGCCCAATATTAAACATGAGAGATGAGAGAACTTAGCCCCAGTTCAGTAAAACATTTTAGCATATACTTCATTGGGACCTAAGCACATTCTTAAGTGCTTTCCTGAATCAGGGCCTTAGCATTACAATCATTTCTTCATTATTTAAATATTCCCTCGCCAATAACATAAAGGGTTTCTTCCTTATACATCCCTTCAAAAATTCAGCAGAAGTATAATGTCAGAGGCCTAAGGTGCAATCTAAAAAAGGAATTGCATGCCTCTGGTGTAGGGCTGAGCAGCCTCAACTCCCATTAACCTCCAATCAGTACCAGCGCTCAGTATCACACAGCATCAGGCCTGGGGGACCAAATTAGTTTCTCAGTTAAAATGGTGCATCCATACTGAAATCAATGATAGGAGACTCTGACCCAATTAAAATAGAGCAGTAAACTTAGTGGGCTCATTTCTGTTTTCAGATATGAACACCTGTACTTCCATTGATGGCAAGAGAGTTGCAAGAGAGAATCTGAAGGCAGAACTGGGCCTATGTTTTGACTCCATTCCTTTCAAGTTTTCCATCAAAGAATCTCAAAGTGCTTTACAAACATTCATTGACGTCATGCCTCTGAGGCTGTTAGTTACAAGGAGAGATAAAGCGACTGGCCCAAGGCCACATAGCAAGTCAGTATCTGAACTAGAAATTTATCTCCGTTTTGACTAGTCCTATATTCTAAACTCCAGACCATAATGGCTAAATCCTGCCTTCTGCTTGTGCAATCTTAAGGAATTTAATATGCTCTCTACAATTCTTCATGGAACAGACACAGAAAACTAATGTTGGAGATGGGTTTTTTTAAGATTTTGTACATGAGACCACTCAAGTGCTTGCAGTCAGGCTCACGTACGCAGAATTTAGACACATTATACGCACCACAGAAGCCACCAAATATAATAATGTGGCTAGCACACATGGGCTACATACTAAAGAAAAAATAGTCAGTCGAGCTGCCAAAAGAATTCCTGATAAATTCCATAGCAAACACCAAAAGCCATGTACTCTCTTCTTGCTTATGGACCATTAATCTTGGGTCACTGAACACTAGCCACTTGTTTTATGCCATTTTTGTCTTTTACAACTGAATCAATTTTTGCACTAGAGTAGCAATGGCACAGCCTCATCACCATCGTCCCAAATGCTCTACATGGACTGCCATTTACACAGTAATCAATGGGCATCTCAGGGGCCAGAAACACAAATGATGGGCTTCTTTATTCCCGTACCCTCCTTTGTGTTAGGAGAGCAACATGTTCGCTCTCTAGGCCGGGATGTAATCATTTGAAAAGGGCATGAATGTTAACTAAAGATAAAGTGCACTTGCCTTTAAAAGACTCTTGTCTGCAGACATGTTGTTATCCAGTCCCCTCCCTTATGTACATCACTGGTCCTTTGAGCATGCTCAGCTCAGGAAGTCACCATGAAGCCTGGTCTATGTGGGGTCAGGAAGAGAAAGTGTGTGCCTATGTTCTGAAGCAGATCAGTGGATAACATATGACTGAAGTTGTGAATTTTCTGTCATATTTTTATGCATGGCAGTGATCTTCTTGACTTAGTATTGCTATGCAATGGGTGCAAGAAGTTAAAATGCCCCTGTGCCAGAGCAGGAGACATGAGGCATTTGGGATGATAGGAATGTCTTGTTCAGGGCTGACTAGAACCAACCCATATCAAGGAAGGATCCAGAAAGACAACAGGAATCCCAGCTACTGAACAACTGGCACCTAACAGTAGGAAGCTCCAGGAGGTAGAACCTGGGAACTCAGCAGGGCTTCCCAGGAGGAGGACAATAGACCAAAAGGTGTCAGATGTCTGTGTGACGTTATAATATAATATCTCATTGAAAGGTGACAGGGCCAGAAAGAGTTAATTAACTCACCTCACCAACTGACCTGACCCATGAGTGAACCTTAAGAACTGGTTAGGAAGATATGTAGATGAATAGAGCTTTGAAATGCAAGTCTGCATTGTTAGAGGTAGAAAGGGTAGATGTTTGCTCAAGTCTTCTGATGTAAGCAAACAAGTCTTGTCTATTGCTATAGTTTTAATTCAAAGATCAAAAAAGGAATATTAGCATTTAAGATGATACTTAAGTGAAATAGTATTATTGTCTATGCGTCTCTTTGAAGGTTGTGGTAACCTGTATCTGAACTGTTTAATGGATAAATTACTCTGTGCTAATTGCCAGGATGTTTGGAAGAAGGAGTTAAGCCTATTGTTTTCTCAGGCCGAAAGGCTGCTGGAAATGTATAAGAACCCTGGGACATGATCTTTCTTCATCTCAGAACTGCTTTGGGTTTCAAGAGGGGGAAACCTTAAGCCACAAGGATTGAGATCCCCAGTCATTGACTGGAGCCGCCCTGAATATGGACATTGGACTATAACCTATGGACTATTTCTAAAAGGACTTTTGGCTACTATAAGCTCACCTCTGCTATGTATCTGAACCTCAAGAATTGAATTCAAGTCTGTATGTATATTGATCTTTTAACCAACTCTCTCTCTTTTCTTTTTAAATAAATTTTAGCTTAGTTTATAAGAATTGGCTGTAGCATGTATTTTGGGTAAGATCTAAGTTATAATTGGACCTGGGTATGTGGCTGATCCTTTGGGATTGGAAGAACCTTTTCTTTTATATGATAAGATTTTCAGGAATCATCCTCATATGTTTGACAGATGTGTCTGGACGGAGGCCTGAGGCTGGGCACTTTAAGGGAACTGCATTGTTTAAACTTCTAAGTAACCAGTAAGGTATTACAGAAGCTGTTTTGTGCTGGCTTGGTAAATCTAAGTGTTGGAATAACCACCAGTGTTTGGAATTTGTCTGCCCTGTTTTGTTTGCAGTTCACCCTGATTGAGTGACCTCAGCTGGCTCCCACGGGTAGCACCATCACAGTCTGCATTAAGAGCTTAGCTCACAGAGACACAGGAAGCTCTTGCCTGGGATTGAGAACAGACAAAGACAGAGAAAAGAAACCCTGGAGGTTCCTATAGCTGGATGGCTCCAGGGAGCCCTGGTGTGGGCTACTGCCTTAACCTTTGCCTCTTTATGCCAACTAAGAACTTCCCAATGCTGCATTCCAGTTGACTGACAAACCCTAGTCTGTTCTGAAAAGGCTGCCTGGTGTCACTGCAAATGCTTGCAGAGGTGCACTGATCCCTGAAGAGGGTGCAAGTCTCTGAACAGGAATCTTCCCCAGTTGGACTTGCTGGACAGAGCTCACACAGTGAGAAGCAGGAGTGCTGGAGCCCAGTGGCTGAGTCTCAGGGCTTGATTACACTTGCAGATGTAGAGTGCTGGGAGTTAAACCAGCCTTCGGAGACCACAGCAAGGAAAATGCTGCCGTGTGTTTACACTGTCAGCTGCAAGCGTACTGGCGTGGCCACACTAGCAGCTCTTATAACACCACACAGAGCAGTGGATTGTGGTAGCTACCCCAGCATGTGAGTGGCTGCAGTGTGCTTTTCAAATGGGGGAGGGGGTGGAGTGTGACAGGGAGTAGTTGTATGTATGTGGGGGGATGGTGTGTTTGGGACGCAGAGAGTGTGTCAGCATGCTGTCTTATAAGTTCAGAGAGCAGCAGACACACACACACACCCGCCTCTCTCTCTCTCACACACAGACAGCAGAAGCATTTCACAGTAATGGTTTGCTTTGTCCTGGAGCAGATAAGCATGCTGGCTGTCAGAAACGGAGCTCTGAAAGGGGATATCTCCATGCCTGCAGCCGAGTTCAAAACAATGAGAAGAGTGGCCACTTGACTTTAGGGGATTATGGAATGTTTCCGGAGGCCAATCACAGTGCAGTAATGCAACATGTCGTCCACACTGATACTCGGGCGTTTCAGCCAGGGCGCAGCAAGTTCTATGCTTCTAGTGGAGGTGGATTACCAGGAGCGCTCCAGCTTCAGAGTCCAGGAGCTCTAAGTGCCTTGCCAGTGTGGACCCCTCAGGAGTTAGGGTGCCCAGAGCTGATTTAATGCATTCTAACTTACAAGTGTAGCCAAGCCCTCAGAGGCATTGAGACCATGTAGCCTATCTTTTAGGAACAGCGGGATGCGTTTGGGGTCCAGCACATTGAATGGGGACTGTTTAAAAGCTGGGCCATAGCACAGATCCTGTGGATTCATGACACAAGGAAGGGAGAGATTTGTATTATAAAAGTCAGGATGAGGTTCTGTACGTGCTGAGCTCTACCAACTTGAGGAGCCTCTGTGTTCAGCATCCTACAGAAACTGGGGCCCTGAGAGACTATCCAATTTAGACAGGCCTACTGTCAAGAAGTTGACATTTGGCAGACAGAGAGAATTACGATTATGCAGTTACCAGCTCACCTAAGCATGAACTGTATTTTTGTAAAGTTATTTCTATCTTCATAAATCATTAATTACCATGTGCTATTTTAGCTTAAATCTCTCGTGACTTTTCCATCTTTTCATATGACAATAATATTGCAGTAACAGCAGGGAAAGATTGGAAACCTGTCCATAAATCTTTTGGAATTTGATGTTATGGCTGTTCCATGAGCATCCTGCAACTGCAATCCCCATGTCACGTTTCTTAGGCAAAGAATTCTCTATTGTCAAGAACAACAAAGCTATTGTTCTTCTGTTTTGGCTTATGACTTTCCATTTTTCCCATTTCACTAATTATAAAATGCACCTCCCAGTAGATTCTGAGCACAGTTACAACAGTGCACAATGCTTATTGAAAGTGTTATGTAAATAAACTCAGTCCCCAAATGAGTTCAATTCCCTATACAAGCTCCTTTTTCCTCCAGCAAATGATTAAGTGAATGAGACGTATGCCATACTAGAAAGATCAAAGATTCACGATGGATGAAATGAATTCCAGAGCCAAGAACCCTCCACTGAGATTGCTCTGCACAGGGGCGGCTCCAGGCTCCAGCACGCCAAGCTCATGCTTGGGGCAGCAAGCTGCGGGGGGCGCTCTGCCGGCGCCGCAAGGGCAGCAGGCAGGCTGCCTTCGGCGGCTTGCCTGTGGAGGGTCCACTCGTCCCGCGGCTTCGGTGGACCTCCTGCAGGCAAACCACCGGAGGCAGCCTGCCTGCTGTGCTTGGGGTGGCAAAATCCCTAGAGCCGCCACTGGCTCTGCATCTAGTACCTAGAAAAAGTACCTCAGCTAATCTTAAGCATTGTGATGGCACAGAAGGAGAGAGGAAGTTTCTCAGTTAGCCAGAATCCAAACCCTACAGGTATAAGTAGGGCCCTACCAAATTCATAGCCATGAAAAAAGCATCACGGATGGTTAAATCTGGTCTCCTCATGTAAATCTGTTTTTTTGTGTACTTTTATCCTATACTATACAGATTTCACAGGGAAGACCAGTGTTTCTCAAATTAGGAGTACTGACTCAAAAGGAAGTTGCGGGGGGAGGTCACAAGACTATTTTAGGGGGGTTGCAGTATTGCCACCCTTACTTCTGCACTGACTTCAGAGCTGGGTGGCCGGAGAATGGCAGCTGCTGACTGAGGGCCCAGCTCTGCAGGCAGCAGTGAAGAAGTAAGGGTGGCAATACCATATCATGGCATCCTAACTTCAGAGCCTCTGCCATACCAGCAGCACAGCTTCAGAGCTGGGCTCCCGGCCAACAGCTGCCGCCTTCCAGCCACCCAGCTCTGAAGGCAGGGCCACCACTAGCAGCAGAACAGAAGTAAGGGTAGCAGTAGCACAACCCCACTACATAACCTTGTGACCCCCCCCACACACAACTCCTTTTTGTGTCAAGACCTCTACAATTACAACACCATGAAATTTCAGATTTAAATAGCTGGAATCATGAAATTTATTATTTTTAAAATCCTATGATCAGAAAATTGACTAAAATGGACCGTGAATTTGGTAGGGTCCTAGGCATAAGACCTAACACCATGAATTGCATGGAAGAGCAAACATGAAGCCAACAGATTGATCTTTTGAGGTGGAGCATGTTACATATGAAGTCAGATGCAAATAAAACTGTTATACCATTCCCTTGGTCCATGCTGAACAAAGTAGCTGAGCTAACAAAGGTATAACTTAATTATCCAGCCAACTGTTGTTTACCTTCATCTATGATGAAATCAAGGATGGTGCTAGTCTTGTTAGTCACTGACCTTACACTTGACAGAATTTTCTTTCTGTGGTATAATTTTGGGATAATGTTTGTTCTCTTTACCGTTTCAAACCCAGTATCAGTGTAAACTTAGTTTCACTTTAAATTTCATTCAGATACCAACCTCAGTTTTAAAAAGTTGTAGAACGAGTTTTATTAATAGGAATACAAACATTCTTCTGTTTTGACACTGAGAAGCCACATTCCTTGCAATGGTCAGAAACAATTTGGTTTCTATTGCTTAGAGAATGCCGAATGTGAATGTCTGCCTGGTGAAATTATGCATAGAGTTTCTGTCTGTACTACTGACCACATGAAACAAGCTAAAGCAATTTCATACCACTGAGCCATAAGTTAGACCCAATTTTTAAAACCTCTTAAAACTGTACTAGCAATAGAGGTCATTAGATGATGCAACTCATTTATGGAATTTTAACTAACACCTCATTTTCTGCTTCACAGGGTTTGCTTAATGGCACATACGCTTACAAACCCTGGAGATACTGTTTGATAGGCTTTACAAACACAGTCATTAGGATGCAGTGATTAAAAGGTAAAATATCAGCAAATTTATGGACTATCAACTGTGAACATAAATAAGTTGTAAAAAGCAGAGAGAGGGAAAGCCCTTAAAATAAAAGAAACTGAGATTAAACTTGAATTCCCAAACTTTTTAGTACTGCAGCTTTCTTACAGATATTTAAAAACTTGATGGCTTCCCACAACCAAATGTCTTTTTTTTTTAACCAACTCAGGACACTAGATTCAAGAGAGAGACTATAACCTGGACAGTTTGGGGACTTTATTCAACCACATACAGTTTGTTTAAAGATATAATCTAATCTAATCCATGTTTTTAAAACTATAATTAAAAATATGGATTTGTGGGTGTGTTTGGACGTAGTCCAAGATTTTAGCGAAAATATTGGGTCTGTTTCAAACTGCGCAGTTGCCTGATGTTTGGTTGACTCTCTGATAGCACCAGACATAAGTCATTTTTCAAAATTTAAATTATTTCTGTGTTTAGTTGTCACAGAAATCATTGCTGAAAGCCCAGATTTACCGAGTATGTTTACATTGCACTTACACACCCACAGCTGGCCTGTGTCAGCTGAGTGGGCTTGCTCAGCTCGAGTTGCGGGACTGTAAAATTGAGGTAAGACGTTCAAGCTCTGGGACCCTCCCCCTGGTGGAGTCCCAGAATCTGGGCTCCAGATTGAGCCCAAATGTCTACACAATGATTTTACAGCCCTGTAGCCTGAGCCCTGCGAGCCTGAGCTAGCTGACACGAGACAGCCATGGGTGTTTAATTGCAGTGTAGACACACCCACAGAGATGAATGGAAGCAGCACTTTTATAGCTTCTACTGAGTTTTTCATACCCTTCTTTAACAGAATCCAGAATTCCTGCTTTGTTAGATTTGAAAACTTGGTCTTGAGTGTGTGATCAGTTGTCCACTCCAAGAGATTTTCTTGAGCTCGGAAGCTTCAGGTTGGAATGGAGTCAACTGTTATCGAGAATGGGATCTGAATCCAGTTGGTATTTGGAGATTCATGTTCAACTCCAGAAAAATATTAATCAAAAAGGGAATACAATTCAGACATATGAGCTAATATCTGGTCTTTAAGAGGTTTTGATCACTTTCGCTCTGTTCTTTTTAAAAGTCTGATAACACTGGAAACATCTTGGTAACTCCCTTTTAAATGTGGCATCTCCAAAGACAAAGCCTCAAGAATCCCCGGATTTTCTCTAGTATATTTTCTCAAATATATCTAGTATACTTGTATTCCTTCCTTGAAGTATTAGATTCAGTATATTCAATATGCCAAACATGTTCACCAGGTAAACTAACTTAGTCAAGTCCACATTCACACATGTAATCTGCAAGGTCTGTTTTCCTAAGGAGAAAAATTCTGATTTTGTCACACAATTCAAGGACACATTGTAACATTTTCCCATGTGACAACCACCTAACTTCACTGTAAAACAGAAGCTGAGTGTGGGCAGAGCTCTTTGCTTCACACAGAATATTGAAACAATGTGTTCACTGCCCAGGATTTTATAAGTAGGGTCCTACCAAGTTCATGGTCCATTTTGGTCAATTTCATGGCCACAGGATTTAAAAAATCATAAATGTCACGATTTCAGCTATTTAAATCTGAAATGTCATGTGTTGTAACTGTAGGGGTCCTGACGCAAAAAGGAATTGTGTGTGTGTGGGGATCTTGTAGGGGTTATTGTAGGGGGCGCTTGTGGTACCACTACTCTTACTTCTGCGCTGCTGCTGCTGGTGGCGGTGCTGCCTTCAGAGTCAGGCAGCTGGAGAGCGGTGACTGCTGGCAGGAAGCCCAGCTCTCAAGGTAGCAATGCCACCAGCAGCAATAAGAATGGCCTGGTATGGTATTGCCATCCTTACTTCTGCGCTGCTGCTGGCAGGGCGTTGCCTTCAGAGCTGGGCACTCGGCCAACAGCCACCATCTCTGGCAACCCAGCTCTGAACGCAGTGCAGAAGTAAGGGTAGCAATACGTGACCCCCCTAAAATAACCTTATGACTCCCCCCAACTTTCTTTTGGGTCAGGACCCCCAATTTGAGAAACACTGGCATCCCCCATGAAATCTGTATCGTACAGAGTAAAAGCACACAAAAGACTAGATTTCACGGCAGGAGACCAGATTTCACAGTCCATGATGCGTTTTTCATGGCTGTGAATTTGGTTGGGCCCTGCTTATAAGATTAACTATTTAAACATTGAGGGCCTCATGTACTTCAGGTTGCAACTTCTTTGAGCCAAAGCTTGGTGATGAATCGTGCAGTGTGTCCAAATTGCTCCTTGTGCCACTTTCTTTACTCATGCTTCAAGCCCACTGTTCTTTCCAATCACGGCTGCTGCCCCATCAGTGCATAGCCCCACACACATAGCCCAGTTCAGACCTTCATCTGCTATGAATTAATTGAGGATTTTGAACATTTCTTCACCAGTTGTTCAGATTGGGATTTCTTTGAGGAAGAGAATTTCTTCAACTATTGTACCTGCTTTGACACCTAAAACCAATACCTGGATGGATCTGTTGTCCCAGAGGCCAAATGGAAAAAGGACTCCTAAAAGGAAGACTGAACACCAACTTCAAATTCTGGCCCATTGTTGCCATATAGTTGCTTTGGGTGCTCATGGTCACTGAAAATTTTAACGTTTGGATAGTCGATTTATTATCTTTCACAGATGAGAGTGGCTGCTTGTTTGATGTAACTGACTTTGTATTCATTAAATTACATGTAGACCCAACATATACTGCACAGTCAAAGACAATCCTCTGCAAATGATTTCTCCTCAGATTTCTACGTGCATCAGAAAAAATACTCAAAACGTTACGTGGCTAAAGAAAAAGGGCTGTCTCCCTAACGAGTTAACAAATTCAACCGTTTGCCAAGCAGAGAAGCAGAATAGCTGTTGACTACTGACCCACAGCCTAACAGTGGCAAGAACAAATGTCATCTGAAATCACAGTTTGCCAAATCAGTGAAGGTGCCGGTCCCCTGCCTTAAATCAAGAATTGAGGCATACCTTTATGTACAGTAGGGTAAAGGCTAACAGATTTAAATCTGTTCCATTAATCTTCTACCTCTGAAAGCTCAAAGTAACTACTGTAACTCCCACTGGATAAATAAAATGTTACTTTCGCTGTAGAGCCTCATGTTAGATAGCTACAAATTACACAAAGATGCAATTTTTGGAAGAATTCTGATCCTGACAATGAAAATGAATAATGGACAAAGCCCACTGGTCCAAGTACACCAGAAAATATCCAGTAAGAAACAGACCTGCATTGGCAGAGGCCTCTCTGAATCCCAGCTTTCTATGGTTTCAGCACCACATCCTGGTCCCACTGAGGTCAGTGAGAGCTTTGTCATTGACTTCATGAGGATCAAGATTTGGAACCTCGTCTAGTACAGCATAAAGCAGTTATTATAATCTTACTCATACCACAATTACTTAGTGGAGCTTTAGAAAGTGGACTAGGATATAAAAATGGCAATTTAATGCAACAGAATCCTACCAGGAAGACTCTGGAATGGAAATAGAGAACACTCTAATTGTAACAGATGGATACTGAGTCTTGCAGCATCCCAGCTCACTCATAAAATGCTAGCACATGAATCCTGGGCAGAAGAGGAGTGCCACATGCAGGTCCAGGATGAACAAGGAGCAATGCTGACAGACTCCAAAGAGAGCCTTCTTTAGTTCTCCTCAGTCAGAAGACAGAGGCTGGGATTCAGGGCCTGGAAAGCATGGATGGAAGGGATTTAATAGTAAAAAACAGCAATAGTATTTACTACTTCTACAAACGTGCAATAACTAGGGGGATTCTCGGGGCTCTTTCAGGCACACAGATATCTCCATAGGATATGAGTTTCTATAGTGAATGTGAAGTAAATGCTGAGGCTGCATTGATGTAGTGCTTCCATGCAGACCCTACCTAGGCCAACAGGAGGGATTCTCCTAAGGGTGTAGGTAGCCCACCTCCTCAAGAGGTGTGGATTTTTCACACACCTGAACGATGTAGTGATAATGACCTAATTTCCTAGTGTAGACCAGGCCTAAGTGAAATTCACATAAATACCTTCACATGTTTGATCATGCTCTCTATCTGCATTCCTAATTCACCTCTGAATGTTGGACCTAGCTGCATTTCCTCTGCAACTGCCAATATGCCTTCTCTCCCCAACTCTACATAAATAACTGCAAAAGGAGCACCTACTCAACATGCCCCTAGCTGGTACGCCGCTAATCTGTGGGAGGCAGTCCTTGCTTACAGCCCTCCCTGCTGTTCACTATTTTCCTGTCCCCTTCATCATCTTCTACCTTCATAGTCTCTCCAATAACCTGCACAGATTCCATCGTGCCCCGTCCCAGATGCAGCATCAGACCCAACTCCGGATCAGCAACTGATCCCCAATCACGATTTCCCAATTGCATATCCCTACACTCTACCCATTACCCTTCACCCAGCAACAATCCAGTCCTGCTCCCCTTCGGTACCATTACCAACTTCTCCCTAACTCCTACACACAGAGTGCTGATCCCTCAATTTACAACTCAATGCTCCCAATTCCCTGCCACAACAGTCCCATGCTGAGAACTAGGCCTTGGCTACACTCACACTTGACAGCGCTGCAACTGGAGTGTGAAAAAACACCCCCCTGAGCGCTGCAAGATACAGCGCTGTAAAGCCTCAGTGTAATCAGGGCAGCAGCGCTGGGAGCGCGGCTCCCAGCGCTGCACGCTACACCCGTAAGGGATGTGGTTTACATGCAGCGCTGGGAGAGCTCTCTCCCAGCGCTGCCGCTCTGACTACACTCACACTTCAAAGCGCTGCCGTGGCGGCGCTCCCGCAGCGCTGCCGGGGCAGCGCTTTGAAATTCCAAATGTAGCCATACCCCTAGTGAAGGTTCAGCAAGTCTCTCTGTTCTCCACCTTGTCCCTTGACTAGCAAATGTGGGCAATACCTGATAAAAACATATAAAATGGTGACTGATACAGGGCAGGCAGGTTGGGAGCATCTGCTCTTCATCTCTGATATCTCAAGAACAAGGGGACATTCAATGAAATTAAAAGGCTGCAAACTCAGAACTGATCAAATGAAATATTTTTTCACATTGTGCATATTTAGACTGTGGAACTCATTGTTACAGGAGGTTGAAAAAATTAAAATTCTGTCTCTGTTTGGAAAATAAGAGGAAAGACCAAATTCTGTATAGGCAAATGAAACCTAAGAAAAAAAGCCAGGGTTTTTGCCACATGCTGACACAATTTGTATTGAAGTTTAGCAATGATACTGTTGCAAATGGCAAGGATCTACTGTGGGAAGAAATATTTTATTATTATTAATAATAACTAATAATTTTGTAATCTAACTCAGTTGAATCATTTGAAATGAAAAATAGACCAAACACACCAAAAAAATCAGAGCAACTCCACAAATTCCTCTCCACAATATTGCAGCATGCTCATACCTCAGATTCATTGCAATATTGTCCCTTTCTATCTTGTGTTCAAAAAGCAAAGCATTATGTTATTGTGGCACATGCAGATCTTTCTTTAACTATAATGAAAAAAATAATTACATTCTTTCACAGTTAACATGTTATGCTAGTGCAAAATCTTGAAATCCACAGTTAAATGCAATGGTTCCACCTGAATGAATATGAATAGACTTGAGGATGCTGTGCTGATTACCTGTGGAGAGCTGAGCAGGGAAAGGATTCATTTCTTTGTCTACCATTTTCTGGTACAAAGCTCTCAGACTGAATGGCTCCACAGTGAAAGGTAAAGTCCCAGTCAACATAGCATACATATTCACTCCACTGAAAAGAGAAGCAGAGAAGAAACAGTTAAGGAACTTAAAAGTATGCCATCAGGAGTGGGGAAAGGCATGTAGGAAAGTGTAGACATTGTAGTTATCTGCAATACTTTCACTTTAATGTTCAACAACTGTAAAAATAATGTGCAACTTTCATTTCTCTAGGGTCCCCAGCACCTTTGGAATAGGAGCCTGATTCTACTGCTGCTCTACATGTGGACTGCTCACTAATGTCAGTGGGAGTTTCACATAAAGGTCCCGATCCAGAGCCAATGCCAGTGGAAAGACTCCCAGCTCTAACAAGAGCTGAACAATTCTTGATATTAACTCCCCAAAACTGGCCAATTCACTGATGAAAACTCGAGGTTTCATCTACTTCTCCTCACTCCTAAAAGGGCCTTTAAATTAAATTCCCTTTGAGAATTTACTTTTTCCATTTTGCTGGCAATCTCAGTACCTCATGCACAGCATAGAAATGAACTCAGTGTATTATAAGGTGTCATACTCCATAGCAATAGTGTGGTTAGATACAGGGAAGGCTAGACACTAACTATATTTTTTCTTAAATTAAAAAAAATATATTGGCACAGGATATTTTTGCTGGTAAAGGTTAAGGGTTTAGAAGAATGGCAACCTTCTGATTGTCTGCATTCCAATCAGAGTAAGAGCTCCTGCATTCCACAGTGCTGGTAACCCCATCCCTGATGTAGACAGATGACCCTGTGCAGGAGTGAAAGATTAAGTAGCTGTATGATAGTTTAGCTCTGGATCTCCTCAGAGCAGAGACTACAAATAAGGCTCCAACTTGTAAATCTCCTAAAAAGTGGTTAGTTGTAAAAAGATATGACTGGATCAAATTCAGACTTGGTGCACTGACGTCAGTGGAGTTATATAAGAAATTAACCCATTGGACATAAGTATACATTTGACTATTCTCTTACTGCTATGTATATCTATGGTCTATCCCTCTTAGCAGTATTAATATCTAGATAACACTTTACATTTTTAAAGGGCTATAAAAAGTTAATTAGCGAATGCTCACAATTCAGGCATGTAAGTTTTATGATCTCTAATTTACTGACAGGGAAACTGAGTCATGGAGAGGTTAAATGGTTTGCCTGAGGCTGCACAGCCAGTCAGTAGCAGAGCAGAGCTAGAACTTCTACTGCTCAGGAAGGCAGTACCGCTTTAATGTTTGACCTTATGCCACTTTTTCCACTTCTTCCTGCTCATGGATTACAGCTGTGTTTATTTCCAACCAGGAGAAGAAAAAAGTGTCCGTATATACTGCTGACACCACATATGGGCCAATAGCTGGGCAAATAGAAGAGTGCAATCCAAGCCTTTCCAATAACGCAGACACATTGGCTCCAAAACATCTTTAGTATTCCCCTACCTCAGGCAATGGACTCTTTTGTCTGCATTCTATGGACATTAAAAATCTCACAACATTTCTTGTATTTGTATGAGAAAAGGCTTGTCCAAGTTTCCTCAGCTGAAATGTCTTCTATCTTTACTATTATGTTCTTTATACAGTGATCTGGGTAGCTTCCAGCCTTCATGCCAGAGCTGACTGTATATAATATATGGATTTAGTGGGCGAGTTTGGAGATCCTTAGGTGTATAAGGAACTAAATACGGTATATTCTATGCACTTCAGTGTAAAAACCATATCTTCCTCTGTATTTGGAAAGTTTTTACCACATTTTCAGCTCCTCCAAATCTAAATAATCAATATACAATATAATAAAGTCCATTTTCTAATCCAGATGTCCCCCAAGCAGTGGGTCACGCTATTCCTAGGGATTTTGGTTGATCACAGTAACCGAACACTTTAATATATCTGATATGATCTACGGTAAAATGAATTAAAAAAAAATTAGCTGTTACGAGCTACATAACTCACATGGACCAAACGTCTATTTTGGGACCATATTTTTTCCTTGCAAGAAGTTCTGGGGCTGCATAGGCAGGGCTGCCACACTGTGTGCTGAATGGATCAGAGTAACCCAAGATACCTGCACAGTTGCTCAAGCCAAAGTCTGTGAAAAGGAAAGAATTACTAGATAATACACACACGTACACACACACACACATGCACTGAAACATTCGTGAAAAGAATATAGTTTTTCAACACATATGCAGTCTACTGCCATAATAAGAAATCATCTTGAAAAAGCACTTTCAAGAGTTAGCTATCTTTATGGATTGAAAGAGAAGATTTTGTCAAGTAATTTTTTTTATTTATTGGAGAAACATAACTTAGGATACATTCTGTTGTCAGATGCACACTTGCAACGGCATGATTTCAATGGGTGTTGCAGAAGTACAGCTGAGAGCAGAATTTGGCCTGAGTGTGCATGTGTATGGGGCAGAAAAAGACCTTAAGATTGTCAAATATTTTATATTATTGCAAAACATTGCTAAAAGGCAAAGTCTAAATCTTAGAGCTTCAAACTTTACCACTAAATCGTGTAAATGAGCCATCAACCTTAACAAGAGGTTTTGCTTTCTAGGGCTGTGGTGGTAATATATAAACACAAGGTTGCAGAGTCAGCACTCTGAGTCTGAAATAGCAAATAGGGAAAAATATGGGTGGAAAAAAATTGGGGTTTTTTTTGTTTAGGTTTTTTGTTTGAAGTAATGTATTTATAGCGATATATCATCTATCCATGTAAAGTCTCCATTTCCAGTTGAATGTTTTGATTTGATTCATGCTTCTTACAAATTCCCAGAATGCATACAACGCATATGGATCTCAGGGTGATTTAAATGAAATTAGTTTAAACAGGAAAACTGAATAATGCCTAGGAAAAAATAAAGTTATAAAGATTACCATGTGAGCTGAAGTGTCTAAGTGAATACATATGAATACTTTCCACTTGACTGACTATTTGGGAGGAAGGCAAGCAGAGTGCATGTGCACTACACTACATTTGAGCATTCAAAATGTGCTGGAGGGAGTCTGCAGGAGCACATTGTTAAAACTGAAGGAAGGGTGGGGACTATTTCTTGCCTCTGATGGAATCCTACCCTGTTTGGATACTGATTAATCGTCCCTGCCAAAGATGACTTATCCCTGGAGTTTATACAAATAATTCTGAATATTCTTGTTGTTGTTGTTATTATTTTGTGCACAGACAGGACCAGATTATGTCAAGTGTAAGATAGTTAAAAGATTCCTAGGAAGGATACCTCCATAGACCCATACAAGGTCTTACCCTACCAGAACCCTGCCCTTTCAAATTGCACAACTTTAACACTGTGCTTTACTGACAAAATACTTAATGAGCCAGATTCTCAGCAGGTGTAAATCAGCACCACTCCACTACAGTCAATGGACCTGTGCCATTTTACACTAGCTGAGGATCTGCTGCACCATATTTGTTTAAACTATAAACACGCCCAGGGAGTTAACTAAATATGTAAGCTGTGCTTACTGAAACAAAACCTCTTTCCTTGCAGAAAACAAATGAATAGATTCCCCAGTTCTTCACTCTTCCTTTCTTTGCACTACCAAGAGGTGTGCCTTGGACAGGGATTGTATCATGGACTAAAGGGGAACCTTTTTGAAGAAGCTCTTCAAAATATTGGTAGTATATGCACTGGGCTTTTAAATAAATATTTACTTTTGATTTTAATGAGAGAACGTAATTGGCACTAACACTAATAATTGTAATACTGGTATTGTCTTTATCCAATATCTTTTGTAACCTTTGCTGTTTGCAGAATTAAGATCAAAGACCATCATTGGTTCCTCAAAGTAAACATTATGACATGAGGAAACTCCCTTACTGTTCCTCTTAATGCTGAATCAGTGAACCATCACATTACACTTCTATGTTGTAACACCTTCAGGAACACAATAGTGAGCTCAGCATATGGGCTACTGATTAAACTAGACCAGGGGTAGGCAACCTATGGCACAGGTGCCGGCATGCGAGCTGATTTTCAGTGGCACTCACACTGCCTGGGTCCTGGCCACCAGTCCAAGGGACTCTGCATTTTAATTTAATTTTAAATGAAGCTTCTTAAACATTTTAAAAACCTTATTTACTTTACATACAACAATAGTTTAGTTATATATTATAGACTTATAGAAAGAGACCTTCTAAAAATGTTAAAATGTATTACTGGCACGCGAACCCTTAAATGAGAGTGAATAAATGAAGACTCGGCACACCTCTTCTGAAAGGTTGCTGACCCCTGAACTAGACTATTACAATGAAGGGAATGTTACTAAATAACAGGGCCATTAGTACTCTCAGACATTTAATATAAGAACTAATGGGTTAATTCAGCCCTTGTGCAAGCAGGCAAAGCAGCAGCAACTTCAGTGGAATTGCATCCACTTACACTAGAGCTGCTTTTGGCCATTATTTCTTGAACAGAATGCCAACCTGTGGTACCAAGAATGCCCCAAGCCCCATAACTAGCACTATGATTATGTCTTTATCAGATACCTCTGATCAAGGGCTACTGGCTACAGAGAAGCACATTTATTTCACCCAGATCTCAGAAATCCACATCTCAGATCTGAGTCTTAGCAAGCAGCTGACCAGGGCGACACTTTATGCAATAAAAGGAATATGCATAACAGAATATAACCAACGCGCTTAATACAAATCACTAACAACTTACTTTAAATCATCTTAATATGTAGCAAAGAAGAACTGACAAAATCAGAAGCCATCATTTTGGCAGTGTGATGCAGAACAGGTGTCAGACTCAAGGAGTTAAGCTCTCATTTGTGTGTGTGAGTAAGCAGAGGCATTCTGTTACTGAGATAACTTGTAGTAAAAGTTCCTTAGGGCAGGCACTGTCTTTGTCTGTGTTTTGTATAATACCAAGCACACTGGCACCTAATACAGAATATAACTTTTATGTTGATCAAAGTAAAAAATAAATAATGTTTTGGTTAATTGAAGAGCAATGACCTAATACAGTCATCTGACTTTGAAAGTTCCTGTTTACTCATGCATTCCCATGGGAACTGAATTCCCAGAGTCCTATTCCACATCAAACTGCAGTCCCTGCCCCAAGGAGCTTACCATAAGTTATCTTAGTAGCTGAACATCTCTGCATATTCATGCACAGAAAGGAGAGCTTTATTCTCCAAATCAGATTCATTGCCACTCAGAAGCCCTTGCTGGAAAGCATCTGTACAATGACAGCCTCCGCTGAGAGACCTTTCATAGTTATGGTGATATAAAATATTTTATTATCATGTATCATCTAAATGAGAGAGTGTGCAGAGGAGTCGGGAGGGGCAGATTCTCTCGTCTACAGAGGCCACTTTGTGCTGCACGAGCAACACAAATCAGCCTTCAACCAGCCAAAGACAGCCGGTGGAGAATTCCCCCTATACAGAAGAGTTTCTCTGCTTGCAGAAGACTGGCAGATGCTGCTGCCAGCTGCCCCCTTTAAGAGAAATGTGAGGGCATGGCCGGGGCAGGACAGGGACATGGCATGGATCTCCACTACACTCAATCCTCCACTTGGTGTAAGTTAGAGCTGCCTCTGTGCCCTAACCTGCACCAGGGCCAGGGGTCATGAATCAGGGAGCTGCAACCAGTTCCCTGTGGTCTCTCTTCTCTGTTCCACCCACACATATTTCCAATTAAATGAATAAATAGACTTTTTTCAACCTTTTTTCATTTGTGGACCCCTTAAAAATTTTGAATGGAGGCGCAGACCCCTTTGGAAATCTTAGACGTAGTGGGTCTGCTAACCACAGGTCAAAAACCACTGCCATAAGGGTTTCAGAAAAAAATTTTCAGAAATACTTGTCTGTGTGTTGTGACAGGTATGACAATTTCCTGCATTATCCAGGACAAACCTTACTGAATTAAGTTTAAGTATCTTAGGAGCTCATTGTATTAAAAATGTTTGTGGTGTGTGGGATTATATGTAACTTGTCTAGGACACAGGACTAACCCAAACCTTGAGAAGTGTTATGAGATTCAAAGGACTCTTAAATAATGGGTTAAGACAAGAATGAGCTGTTAGTTGAGTAGGTTTCCTAGGAAATACTTTGAAGGCGGGAAATGCAAATACCCACCTCCTGACTGATCTTTTGAGTTTCACCATGGGGATGAGACCTTTGTCTATGAATCACCTATTCCCAGGACCAAAAGGCCCAAACGACATAAAGGAGTAACTCACAGATTCATGGGAGTGCTTGTTCTGAGCTAAAGGAGTTATGAATGGATAACCACAGGAAAACCCCTGGGTAAGGTTTGAAGCACTGTTCATCAGCCAGAACCCTTGTTGGAGTGAGGGGGTGATCTCTGGTAAGCTGATTAGTATGCATGTAGGTTCTTTTATTGTTTTTAATCCGTTTTCTCTGTAGTGCTTTTACCTTAAGAGTAAATGTGCTTGATTAGAAAAAGCTGTGTGGTAACTAAAGTGGCAATTACACTGTGTACTGTCTTTGAAGAGAAAAGTAAAGCAGGCTGGCTTAGGCGCCTGACTTTGCTAGGGAATTTATAGTGTGGCCTGGAGATACCCTCGTCAAGAGGAAGAGAGACACATGTCTCTACCCAAGAGAGTGAACAGCTGGGGAGCCGGAAGCCTGAAAGTGGATGTCCTTGCTCGAAGATAGAGGGGGAATACAAGTGCAGTTGCCCTGAACTGATGTTGCTAAGGTATCAGGACCAATCACTACAGGTGTCAAATAAAGAATTGTTCAGAGGAGACGCATTAGCCAACAAATTGGTGGATCACTTAAAAGATAACTCATATCTGTTTTGGATTACTTCACCAAACGGTGGCCTTCTCAAGAAAATTAAATCCGAAGATTTCCTTACAGTAGGAGAACCTGAAACAAGGAGTTTCAGCTAACTTGTGATACAATGTAGCTGTTTGGATTGACTGGAAATCTGCTTTTACTTTTAGTCTAATAAACTATTAGTCTAATAAAAAGCTCTTTATGTTCTATAACTTATACAGTTGGACAATGGGATTGAATTGCCTTGTTTTAAAAACACACACTGAGTACAATCTGCTACCGTTAAGCTGCTGTCAGTTGTGAGGACTAGAGGACAATTTATTTTAATGCAAGCTAGTCTAAGGGTATGGCTACACTTAGCTGTACAGCGCTGGGAGTTACAGCTGTCTTCATACAGCTGTGTAGGGAAAGCGCTGCAGTGTGGCCACACTGACAGCTACCAGCGCTGCAGTGTGGCCACATTTGCAGCATTTGCAGCACTGTTGGGAGTGGTGCATTGTGGGCAGCTATCCCAGCGTTCAAGTGGCTGCAACGTGCTTTTCAAAAGAGGGGGGTAGGGTGGAGTGTGACAGGGAGCGTGGGGGAGACAGAGAGAGTGGATTTTTGGAGGTGACACTGTGTCAGCTCCCTGCCTTGCAAGTTCTAAGGACTGGAAGATACACAGCACCTACCTTCAATCATTTAAAAAGTTTTGATCCCTTCCCCCCCCCCCTTATTCACTAAATGCAAATTATGCACTCCTAAATAGCCTTCAGCCCACATAAGCAGCTGCTCAACACGGACTCCCCTCTCCCCCTCCACCATGTGGCTTCTCTCCTCAAACAAACAGCTGTGAACATTCCAAAGCAATTTCCCTACCTGACTCTGCTCGCTCGCTCGAGCAAACAGGAGCTGTGTTTGTTTTTTAAGATAAGCAGCTCAGAGGTGCCCGGAGTTTAGCCACTCTTCCGGTTTGTTGTGAACAGGCATTCTGGGATACCTCCTAATACCCTGGAGGCCAATTACAGCGCTTTTGGTGGCCACACTTGACGAGCAGCACTGCATCACCAGCGCTGCAATCGTTATACCGCAAGCAGACCAGGTGTACAGCCAGTGCTGCAGCCATGGAGTTGCAGCGCTGTATGTGCCTTGCAGGTGTGGACAGTTACTAAGTTGCAGCACTGTAAACCCACCAACAGCGCTGCAACTCTCCAGTGTAGCCATGGCCTAAGGAAGACCTAAACATCTCCTTCCCTATCCTTTCCATACCACCTACTGTGGAGAGACCTTACTTATGCAACTGAAGTAAGTAAGACTGTGGAAACAGTTTGGACATTTTTTCTTTTGTTTTGGCACACCAGTTTTACATCGTATCTGAATCATCTGACTGTGTCTGTATTTGGATGTCAAGTGTATGTACTGTTGGGTAATCAAACCCCCGAATAACAAGAAAGTTACAGAAATTCTTTAAATCCGTCAGATGTTCTCATTACAGCGTTACAAACCATCTGGTCTCACTTAGCTGCTAAACTGAGATAATGGGTGGTATCCATCATACTGATGAATGATTCATGGTAACATATCAATATCCTCTTGACCTGAAACTGAAACAATGCAACATTTTGTTTTGCTATTATCTTTCCAGAGTTACTTGATTCACTAAAATGTAGCGACTAACAAGTCATAGCAATTTTTCAAAACACCGAATTCCTAAGTGGATTTTGGATATTTTAAAATACATTAGCAGTCCCTTCTTGTTTGCACAGAGATGTGTATCGTTCATATAGATGAACTGGCTCGCCTTTTGACCTAAGTTTAGTCAACACTTTTCATCAAGTCTAAGATGACGAAACCTCTCTTTCAAAGACAGAGTGAAAGAAAAAATCTGACTTCTAAGTAGACAACTAAAGATACTGCTGCTGGAAAATGTGTAGGCATGGAAATAAATATAAACAGATATTCTTTAATAAGGGGCATATTTTCTTTTCAATGCCCACATTAACATTAATGGGAGTTACACACAGGCAGTGAGAGGAGAATATATTCATAGACGATTAATCTACGTCTGCAGGACTTGAATGAATTGAGCACTGCATACAGTGGGTGCCGTAATACAATCAAGAGTCCATTGTTGATTTTATTTTTTTAAACAAGCTTCTAAATCAATTTCTCATCTGACTTCAGCAGAAGCATGTGCATCTGGGGGCAGAATCCAGCGCTTAATAAATATGAAATTAACAGGGTAAAACAAATTATTTTTGTGGGATCACTTTGATAATCCTCACTCTGGCAATGCTCCCACTGATTTCAATAGCACTTTTGCCTAAGTAAAAACTGCCGGATCGGACCTTTAATAAATAAATCTGAATTCACTGGAACATTTTTCACAGGGTGCTTTCAGCAACAGCTTGGATGCTATTTGCACTCTCTCAGCATATCTCTGTAACACCATTATGTGTTGTCACGTGGAGGATTGTGAAGACTCAAAAATTCCCTTTATATGATTGCACAGATTTATGTTATTGGAATTGCCAAAAGAGTTTCATACCAATGAGCTTGATATTGTTGTCTTCATCTAGCAACAGATTTTCTATCTTCAAGTCTCTGAAAGAAATAAAATATTTTGAGTGAGCATCTGAAATGATGAAACAACTTTTTGTTATTCTCAACTGGTTTTTTTACAAGATTCAGAAATAGTAATAGCTATTATGAATTAGGGAAGCAGTGGACATGGTTCCATGGTTAAAGCTGAGTTTAGTTTTACACTTAAAGCATTTTGTTACTCCTCTTCCAAATTACTGCCTGTATCCTTTGGACTTGAGAGACCTACATCTCATTTCTTCATTGTCTGATTGCCTGTATACACAGACTTTCAGATAGGCTGTCATATGGTTAACAACCAGGTAGCTACTGACCACTGGGAATTAACAGGGGCAAAGCACCAGGAAAAAGTTGATCTGGTATGAAATCAACAGAAGCAAACAGAATTTCATGCAGTAAAGTGAATTGTCCAGTACTAGACAATACTACATCTCTGAACAGGGAGAGAAACGATTTGGAAGTTAAAAGGAAGTTTTAGGATTAAGACAAAGTATGAGTGAGAAAGAAGTAAGATTTTTTAAAAGGAGAGAGAGAATTGCTAGATGAAATGAAAGCTGAAAATCAGTGAAAAGCAGGCAAAACGCCCACAGAAGGAATACAAAAGCCACAAAGGTAATTAGAATAATAAGATAAATGAGTGAAAGAATAGAAAGACTAAAAATACATACAACTAAAGTCATGTAGAAGAAATAAAGTTTAAGAAAAATAAAAACAGATAAAGTAAAAGTGTCATAGACAGAGAGAAAAACAAAGTAGCTAAAAATAGACAGACTGTACCATAGAGTGCAGTCAGACCTGGTTAATCCATGCTGTTTACCCATATGTCTGCATTCTCAACAGATTTCCCGGTAAGTGGTAACTGAGCTAGTAATCCATGGTAACTGATCTAGTAGTCTATATGTACCACTAATATGTTAATCTGAAAGTTTTTTAAAATGCAGCACTGTGAACTAGATCGATATACTTCTACTTAGGGCTTGCTTACACTAGTGTTTCAAGTGTAGACACTACCTACGCCGACAGGAGGGATTCTCCCATCACTGTAGTTAATCCACTTCCCCAAGAGCAGTAGCCAGGTCGACGAAATAATTCTTCCATTGACCTACCACTGTCTACACGGGGACTTAGGTTGGCTTAACTACATCGCTTAAGGGATGGATTTTTCATATTCCTGAGTGACGTAGCTGGGTCAAACTAATTTTCTGGTGTAGACCAGCCCTTACTTGGTGAATAACTCAGCATTTCAACAGTGGAAATGATTATTGCCTTTTTTTATACCTGAGAGCCGTTCTATTTATTTTTAATCCTTCTTTGAAATAAAGAAATAAACCTCAAACCAGTAAAATCAGAAACCAAAGCAACACCCACCTCCCTGTCAAATCAAGCCATACCCTCGCAATTATTTTTGCTTTCAGGGATGTGGACTCTGAGCATGTGAATGAGTAAGCCCATTCTGTGTACAATGGTTCTGTTCAATATGCATGGAGGAGGTGCACACACACCCTTGGCATCAGTCTTTTTGACAACAATATAGCAAATCTGGAGAGGGGAACGTTTGAAGAATATTTTGAAGGTATATTGTCAATAGAAAGTGGTAGTAACAGTGGTATGGTCCCATTTTGGCCCTATAGTCTGTTTATATTTCTAAGAGATTGTTCCCAAGAATGATTTTTTCATTAATATTCCATTTTAGATTATTATAAGCATATCGCTTTTAAAAAGTGATTGAAGTGAGTGGGGTTTTACCTAAGGACACACTGGATCAGGCCCAGTGAGTGCATGTTTCTTTTTTTAACCTCAGTGGATGAACCCAAAAGCAACAGCAAAATAACTCTTTAGAAACATCCAGCTTATTATATACCAACAAGTGAACTTTGGCTCCAATTAGTTAGAAACACCTTTCCCACCAAGTAAATTATGTCTGAAGTGCTGCAAAAGGAAGCAGAGTACCCCAGAGGAGCCTTGTCTACACTACATCTTTTTGCTGGAAAATGTGTCATCATTGCCTATGCTGTATCAGTGTTAGCATTAACACAGACGAGGCACCCGCCAGCATTTATACCACACAGACCTGCTCTGAGCAGGGTTAGATAACATGGTGCTTAAGGCTCCAGGCAGTCTCTGGCATTTGACCTATGATGCTTCAATGGAGCTGCAGTGGTGTTAGTAATGATGGGAAATTCTTCAGGAAAAGAGCCACACAGTCAGTGTGGGGCCCTTTCCTAGCAGAGAGAGCACTTACAGAATAGAACATTAGTGAATGAATAGGTCAGTGCCTTGGGAGAGGTGGAGTTGACATGCTATTTATCTCATTTTGATCACAGCTGGTTTTATGCCTGGCTTGGGCTCACCCTGCAGGAACAGGATTGACTGTTAATGCATTGAAATTTCTGTATTGTTTTCTTTTGCTCTGCTCTGTTAATTCTGTTTTGAGTGAATGTGTGTGTCCAAATTATATCTTCAGTTGAGAAAGTTCATGATAATTCATTTGAACTGAGGACACTCATAGCTATATTTGTAAGAGAGAGTAAGAAAATGTATTGTGCAGATTTACAGAAAATAAAAAACAAAAATAAAAACAAACACACATCTAATCTACTCTGACTAAGGATGCTTTTAAAATGGCCAAGCCACATAGCACATATACAACTTACGCAGGGACACAGAAACCAATCTGGCCCTCACTGAAATCAATGGGACTACCCAGATTGTGTAAAGTTAAACACATGCAGAAATCTTTGCAAGATCAAGACCCTAGGTCAACATTGCAATTTTTGTGACTTTCACAATTTTGGCATGAGTTTCACACTTTTTGGTGTGTCCCTTAAAGTCCAGGTTCCTGGCGTGGTGGCATAAGACTACACGAAAATACCAGTTTTCATGTTTTAGTTTGTTTTTCCACAAAAGTAAGTTTCCAGCCTTCATGAGTGAAAAGCTTGAACACATGACCTGGGTGAATCCCAAAGGTTCAGAAACCAGGAGACTAAGTAAAAGAACCCAACATTCTTTGTTTAAATCTCCTGATTTTGCAGGGGCTGAGTTAACACTTGGTGCTGGCTGTACTGCTAGTTACCAAGGTCTAGAAACGGTAAGACCTTCAGCACAGACCATGCTCTATTACTGTAATACAGAGAAACAGAGTATATTTATAGTTTCCTGCGCTGTGAAACTATGAACATGCTGTCATCATTCCCCATTTTTGAAAATACGTTTCCCTCTTTTGATTTTTTGTTTGTTTCATGCATAACGTTTGAAATGCTTATTCCAGCCAATAGTTCAAGTCTTTAGTTGGGCAGCTTAAAATACGTTTACAAATATTCACTTTCTGGTGTCACACAGCAAAACTCAGGCTTATTTTGCATTTTATTTTTATGATAGGTGGGGGGCAGGGAGTCAATGTGTTTGCTGGAAGTCAATGTTGTGTTATCAGCAGGCAGCTGCAAAGCAGTAGTGATGGTGGATGCATCCTGCATTACATTCTCCATCACAAAATAAGAAAAGAACCAGCTCAACACTAATTCACCCACCCTCAACCACTTTATAGCCACAAGAAAAGCTGGAGGTGAAATAGACAGCAGATTGCATGGATTCAATTATAATGCTTATGTACATTCCAAAGAGACCATTTTTGTTACCAAACAATATTCATTGGGCCCAAGACCATTGAAGTCAACGTGGTAGTATCAATGTAAGTGAAAAGGGAATTTGGACTGACATCCTTAAAGCAATCTTAGTTTGTTAATGACATTGTGCTCCAACAGAGAATGACTAATGGTAACTTTGAAATATATCATAAAATAGAATGACAAACCAGCTTTGCATTTCAAAAGGAGACATTCTTCTCTAGTGCAAAGATCTGTCATAAATACTGCACCAGCCACCAGACTACTTGCACTTAAAATTAATAGGCTGAAAGTTATCAAAGCTAACACATCAAGCAAGGGGTGTCAACGCACAAATCTTATGATGTCCTAAACGACTGAATCCTAGGACACCACCTTCACTCTTTTCAATGTGGTTTTTTTGGGAAGGGGGGGAGAGAAGGAGATAGTGGATGAAAAAATATAGATACTTCTATACATATATATTTCTCGTCTTCAACAGTTCTGATCTTTTTTAATTGCACAATCCTAACAGAAGGTATGAATATATTCCATGAAGAAAAAAGATAGAAAAAACAGGGTATACAGAAAGCTATCTTTGCTCCCAGTATATTATTAAATTCCTTTCTTTGACATTCTGACAGTAATTGCACTGAATAGGATTGAATTTTGTTAAAATTACTTTTAAAAGGTTGTTGAGAATTTCCTGTGGGATGCTGTTGCAAGCACCCAGGCTTTCACTTCATTTTCTTTGTTGTCCTTATGCTCCCAAGGGGTTTAATGTTCATCCTGGTTTTTGACAGCATGAAGGCCTGTGTAAACACCCTCTGAAAAGAGAAAGCTTCACCATATACTGCCATTTGGGTTTGTTTTCTTCTGTCAGAGGGAAAAATAAAGATTCCTATCTGAGTCATATTTGAGCTTGCTACTTGCACAATTTTAACAACCAACCAGCTCTTCTCATCATAACAATGATCCACATTTTTTTTTACACAAAGTTATATTTAGGGTATATATTATCTTGTATTCCAGTAGTGGCTACAGAGTTCTCAGTGCTGGCTACACCTTTAGGAAAGGACAGTCCCTGCACTGAGGAGTTTACCATCTACATTCTTCACAGTCAGTATTGGCCTCAGAAAGGTCTAGGAAGGCACGTGTCTATGGCAACATACATCACTTACAATACATATACACAAGCAATTTACTTATCTCTAAAATAAATGAGGCTGCTTGGAGTTTCTGAATTATAAGCTGTTTGCATGTCACTACACTCTTAAAAGACACATTTCCTTTGAATTCAGAGTCTCATATCTGATCCTGAGGGCTTGTCTACATCAGAAAGTTGCAGCGCTGGTGAGGGAGTTACAGCGCTGCAACTTTGAAGGTGTACACATCTGCAGGGCACCACCAGCGCTGCAACTCCCTGTTTGCAGCGCTGGCCGTACTCCCGTTTTGTCTCGGGTGTAGAGGATCCAGCGCTGGTGATCCAGCGCTGGTAATCCAATGTAGACACTTACCAGCGCTTTTCTTGACCTCCGTGGAAGGAGGAAGCCTCTGGTAATCAAGCTGGTCTCCTTTCCCGGTTTGCTCTCTCGTTCCCGGAGCCCAGAGCAAGCAGGTCTCCTTCCCTGCGGTTTGCTGGGTGGCTCCGGGAACGAGAGAGCAAACCGCGGCGAAGCGGGTCTCCTTTCCCGGTTTGCTCTCTCGTTCCCGGAGCCCAGAGCAAACAGGTCTCCTTCCCTGCGGTTTGCTGGGTGGCTCCGGGAACGAGAGAGCAAACCGCGGCGAAGCGGGTCTCCTTTCCCGGTTTGCTCTCTCGTTCCCGGAGCCCAGAGCAAGCAGATCTCCTTCCCTGCGGTTTGCTGGGTGGCTCCGGGAACGAGAGAGCAAACCGCGGCGAAGCGGGTCTCCTTTCCCGGTTTGCTCTCTCGTTCCCGGAGCCCAGAGCAAGCAGATCTCCTTCCCTGCGGTTTGCTGGGTGGCTCCGGGAACGAGAGAGCAAACCGCGGCGAAGCGGGTCTCCTTTCCCGGTTTGCTCTCTCGTTCCCGGAGCCCAGAGCAAGCAGGTCTCCTTCCCTGCGGTTTGCTGGGTGGCTCCGGGAACGAGAGAGCAAACCGCGGCGAAGCGGGTCTCCTTTCCCGGTTTGCTCTCTCGTTCCCGGAGCCCAGAGCAAGCAGATCTCCTTCCCTGCGGTTTGCTGGGTGGCTCCGGGAACGAGAGAGCAAACCGCGGCGAAGCGGGTCTCCTTTCCCGGTTTGCTCTCTCGTTCCCGGAGCCCAGAGCAAGCAGGTCTCCTTCCCTGCGGTTTGCTGGGTGGCTCCGGGAACGAGAGAGCAAACCGCGGCGAAGCGGGTCTCCTTTCCCGGTTTGCTCTCTCGTTCCCGGAGCCCAGAGCAAGCAGATCTCCTTCCCTGCGGTTTGCTGGGTGGCTCCGGGAACGAGAGAGCAAACCGCGGCGAAGCGGGTCTCCTTTCCCGGTTTGCTCTCTCGTTCCCGGAGCCCAGAGCAAGCAGGTCTCCTTCCCTGCGGTTTGCGGGGTGGCTCCGGGAACGAGAGAGCAAACCGCGGCGAAGCGGGTCTCCTTTCCCGGTTTGCTCTCTCGTTCCCGGAGCCCAGAGCAAGCAGATCTCCTTCCCTGCAGTTTGCTGGGTGGCTCCGGGAACGAGAGAGCAAACCGCGGCGAAGCGGGTCTCCTTTCCCGGTTTGCTCTCTCGTTCCCGGAGCCCAGAGCAAGCAGGTCTCCTTCCCTGCGGTTTGCTGGGTGGCTCCGGGAACGAGAGAGCAAACCGCGGCGAAGCGGGTCTCCTTTCCCGGTTTGCTCTCGCGTTCCCGGAACCCCCCTTGAAGCCGCCCAACAGCGCTGCAGTGTGGCCACATCTAACACCACTTGCAGCGCTGGTTGCTGTAAGTGTGGCCACTCTGCAGCGCTGGCCCTATACAGCTGTACTAATACAGCTGTAACAACCAGCGCTGCAAAACTTTAGATGTAGACATGGCCTGAGATCAGAGTGATTTCTCAACATACCAAGACTTTATCATAATGAGTGGAGCTGGGTAAATAATATCCATCAGATAGCTTAGCTGAGTTTCATTATAATATTTCAAATATGTTTATTTAACTAATTTTTTTCACCCAGCTTGCAGAACCAGGAAGATAATTTGTGAGTATATTCAGTGAATAATTTAGCTGACAAATTTGGTGAATTTTTGGAACAAAATATTTAGCAATTTACTTATTTTCTTTAAATGCCCATCTCCATTCAAGAGGTTGAATGATCAAAAGAACCAGCTCTGAAAGGGGCACCAACAATGTCAGCCCACATGAGACCCCAGCGGCTGTGTTTTCTTTATCAAACAGGGAATGTGAACACCCACAGATCACAGAATAGATTTGAGTGCTGCTATTTTTGAAACAGTTTTAAAAATAACAACAACAAGAGAATATTGTCATTGCATTCAGGGTGAGAATGAATCAGACTTCCGCACTGATTCTTTCTTTCTTTCTTTCTTTTTTTTTTAATGCTACTGATTGAGCAGTCTATTTTCAGAGCTTCTATAGCCCAAAGCCCAGCAGGCTGAAGGACAACTCCAGAGGCGGCTATTAGCATTTCTCTTTCTTATGCAAACAGAGATCCAATGCAATAAATTCTAATTATCCTTCCAGTGGGCTTTCTTGTCTCTTTATAATACGCCAAGTATCACATTTGTAATGAAAGACAAGATATTGAATGGTTAAGCCTCCATAGAAAATACTTACAACTATACTGACTGATCCTGCCACATTGTATCACTTAAGCAGGCTTGGACTTGGTCACTACTTGGATAGGAGACTTCCAAGGAATAGCTATGGGCAGTACTGTGGTACTAGTAATGCAATAGGTGGCACTTTTTTTTCTAAGTTAATACTAGACTAACATCATGAGACAGATTGTGCCTTCCAACATCTGCGTGTGTGTCCATGCATGGAGCTCAGCCGCTCCGTGTAGATGGGAATTTGGGTGGTTCCAGGGCAGCTCCCTCACTTTCCCCAGCACCTATGAAGAGTTCTCTGTGCAGAAGAGTCCTCCTCCTTCAGTTCCATGAAACCTGTCTGGAAAAGTTAATATACCCCAGGTCATATCTCCCCTCTTTGGGGGCGCTGCAGCCAGATGATGCATAGCAGCATGACTCCCTTTGATATGTGCTGGTGAGGAGCTGAGAGAGGGGAAATGAGGCCAGAGCCACCACTGGGGCTTTGCATGGATAACCAGGGCCTCCCATGAATCCTTGAGATCAGCCAGGTTTTGGAACAGGAAAGGGACACAAGGGGGACACAAGAGGGGCACACAAACCTCTCCCCCTCAGAAAAAGATGACACAGGAATCTCAGTGAGGAAATCCTTGCAGTTTTCCTCGCCCAAAGCCCCTACTTGAGACTTTTATCTTTGAAGGGCACAATGTGGACCTCAATGTGGTGTGAAGGGACACTGTGCTGCCTCAATTCCTGCCCAAAATCAAGGCCCAGACCATGTGTGGCAGTTTTCGCAAAAGCAATGGCAACGCTTCATGTCATGGCTCTATTTCAACTTGAGTCAGTACATTCAATTTACCCAATTGTTGCAATGGAACCAGTAGAAGAAATAATTTTTCCCACACTTATTTATATTACAGTAGTGCTAGAAACTCCAGCTGAGATCAGCCCCCATTGTGCCAAATGCTGCATACACACAGCCCCAAAGAGATTGCAATATAAATAGACAGGACAGAAAACAAGTGGGAGAAAGGAATTATACTTATTCCCCTTTTGACAGGTGGATAACTGAAACCCAGAAAAACGAGGCCCAGATCCTCTTAGGTGCCCATGTACCTTGGAGGACCTGGGCCTAAGTGACTTGCCCATGGTCACACAGGAAATCTGAGGCAGAGCCAAGAATTGAACCCATCTGTATGTATATTTAACAAGATCATCCTTCTCCAGTAGCGCTCTGCTCGATTCTTGCAATGCTCCTGTCATGCCAATTCTAGATTTATCCTCAGAAGAGATTGTGACATGGATGGAAATGTGCCAAGTTCTGTGTTTTGTTTCGATTTTTAAATCATGTGGCAGTTTTGGGAAGCAACACAATCTAATGGAGTGAGTAGAGAAGTAGAACCAGGAACTACCATGTTCTAATTCAGTTCTAACTACTGTCTTAATATAAACAACAAGGAGTCCTTGTGGCACCTTAGAGACTAACAAATTTATTGGGCATAAGCTTTCGTGGGCTAGAACCCACTTCATCAGATGTGAGACTTTGGGCAAGTGAGTTGACTTCTCTGTTGCAATTTCTCCATCTTTAAAGTGAGACTATACCTATCTACCTTCAGAGATGGCTGGAAGACAAGTTATGTTTGTTCAGTGCTTTGAAGATGCAAAGCTCTAGATATAAAAAGTAGAAGTAGGGCCCTGCTTCAGCAAAGCATGTGCATAACTTTTAGTGTGTGAAATCAATGAGACTACTCGTGCTTACTTAAGTTGCACACATACTTAAGAACTTTGCTGGGGCTCAAGTGGACAGATGTTCACTATTGTCTAGGATAAGAACATCAGGATTAGCCACAAACCTGAACAGAAAATGTTATATCAAAGTTTAAAAAAATAAAATATATATAAATTATCATTTAAATGTTCCTGGGTAAATTCTCACAGGCAGCTCTTTCTACCTTACCTGTGAACCACCCCGGCCCGATGAAGATGCTCCACTGCTAGAATAAGCTGCCTGATATATTTGCGTGCTTCATGCTCTTCCAGTCTTTTTTTCTCATAGATCTTGTGCATTAGATTGCCCCCAGGGCACAGCTCCATGACAAGGTAGTAGCTGTTTTCAGTTTCCAATATATCCAGCAGCTGAGCTATGTTGGGATGTCGGACCATTTGCTGGATCTGCCCCTCACGTCTCAGATTCTTGGTGACGTAGGTGTCCTTCTTGGCTCTCTTCTTGTCAATAACTTTCACTGCCACCTGATAAGAAACAAAGGAGGCATGGTTGACATCATACACACCAATGATTTATCAGCTCTGACCTTGTACAAATAACCTCAAAATAAATCAAGGGATGTAAGTAACAACTGATAAGCTGTTGGGGGCAGAGCAGCCAGCACAGAGAAATAGCTGTTATTTTTTTGCACTGAGACCTAATTGCTTTCCTAGCCCCGTGTATGGAATGACAGACAAAAGTTGTTGCAAAGATATGGATATCAAAGGGGCGAAAACACTTCTGTTAAACAAACTTGAATGCTTAGTCTGAACATGCTGTACTTGGTCTTCTTCTTGCTATTTGCTCAGAAGTTTCTGATGATGAGATTTACATGCAACCATGAATGTGACCTTTGTATGTGATTTAGACATGCATATGGCATCGGGCTTATGTTTTGAGATGTCACAATTCCAGCACAAGTTTCTTAAAAGTTAACCGAACAGGGAAGAGCAGCATGTTATGTACTACCAAAAATAAATAAATAAATAAATAAAATAAAAAAGAGCACGGCTTCCAGCCTCTGGTCAACCTGAACAATCTCTTTAAAAACATACACTTAAAAACACTCTCTCCATTACCTCCACAACACAATAACCACTTGCGTCTTCCAAGAACAAAGGCATTGGATTCATTCTATGATGCCATTGTTTTATACATCGAGAGGCACTGGTTCTAGTTATTGTGTTGGCAGGTTCATTAAAGAGTTTGTAGTAAAAACACAGTCACCCCTTTCGTTGCTTCGTGATTTTAGATATTTATTTAATTCCTAAGCTTTTCCATTTAGACATGATGCTGCAGACTTCCAGGTCATTAGCACCAGCCAATGATTGAACAACATATGTCAGCTGAAGAACAAAAGGCTATGCTCAGCCCTTCCCTCGTGTTCTACATTTCCCCTGCAACAACAGGAGTCCTTTTAACTCATGCATTGAAATCGAGGCACTCACTAACCATTTCTACTGTGACACCTTTTAACTTTTCAGAAACAGGAAAAAAGAGCTTGGTCTTGTTGCATGACAAGGAATTTTATACCTAGTTTATTTGAAAGGTTCCTGTCTACATAGGGCCAAATTCAGGCTAGCAGGTGGAATGTGCATATGTACCCTCAAAGTGGCATACACAGCTGCTCCGCAAACAGCATTATTGGGTGCCTGTATCTGAGTCGCAAGCAACTGTGTGCACTACCCTTGCCTTATTTATTCTCATTAAGAGCAGAAATAATTAATGCAGGACAAGTATCTGAGTTTTACTGGACTAGTCATTAATCCGGACAGTAATGGTCGTGAAAATGATCTTCTTTCTGCCTCCAGCTTAGCAGGCAACTAGGTCCATCCCTCCTCCCGGATGATGATCTAGCCACAGTAATTCATACTTGCAACTGAACTATTGTAACGTATGGTAGTTGGGGCTGATGATTAAGACAACAAGTAAATTGTACCTTATACAGATCACAAAAGATCACTTTCCTACCTGGAAACAGTGCCAAGAACATATCCTCCAGTGGCTCCTGGTTTGCTTCCAGTGTCAATACAAAGCACTAGGATAAATATTCTCAACAGGCTGGGACCCTACACAGAAGTCACCTCTCTGTTCACAAACTATCAAGACTGCTGCATTCAGGGCCAACGAAAGGCGGGGGAAGCCGGTACAAATTACCGGGGCCTGGTGGTCCGGCAGGGGGCCTGAGGCCCGGCTTCTCTGGCTTTGTTGGCCCTGTTCAGCCGGTCCGCCCTTGTTGGGGGGCCTGCAAAACATTTTTCACCGGGGCCCGAACCCGCTCTCAGCGGCCCTGGCTGCCTCCTTCTGAGATGATGCTGCTAACGAGTTAACTGTGCCCAAAATGAAGCTCTCAAGAGCTGAAAATAACATAGTCAAAGGGGTTCATTTGTGAAGCCAACTGCTGGAAGAGGTATGGATAAGCCAAAGTCTAACCATTGTTAGAGTATATTTCAAGACACGCAATGGCATTTCTGCACTAACCAAAGACAAGGAATGACAACAACAAGATGGTACAAACTAGAAATATATGGGAGAGACAAATATTAAAGTCCACTAGGGAGTACTATGTGAATTTTAATTACTGTATTTGGCTGTCAGATACTATAATGATGGACCACTAATAAATGCCTAAGATATCTTAAAACTTTCTTTCTCTGGATCAGTATATGGCTTATAATTTCAGTCAGTGGTTCTGTTGGTTCCCAGTCAACTGCTATGTGTTTTGCTTGTGGGGAAGACTTCTCTGCATTGTTTTACTTAAGTATGTGTGTGATCCAGGGACCTCTTGGTGCTAACTGGCACAGGGCATGGGGTGCATGGGAGTTTCAGGGATCCCCTAGTATCTATGTAGTAGTTCACCAAAGAATGTCACATAAGGTCTCCAATGAAAGCCTGTCACACTGCTCCTCATAATCATTGAGAAATATATGTACAGATAATATGTAAGGAGTTATGTCTATATACTGAAAATTATGTTCTTAAGGTCTGTGACTTGGGGCTGGTCACCAAAAGGTGAGAAACAGGTTTCTTTCCGGCATGATGTGTTTATGTATCTGTCTAAATGCAAATTGACTATTGTATGCTTCACAATAAACACCTATTTACTGTCTGAGCAAAATGCTAATCAGGTGATTGCAAAGTCTCCAGGGGAGAGTCTAGATAGGCAAACACAAGTAACAGGGACAACTCTGTTTGCAAGTAATGACAATGGATTTTTGGACTATAATGGTAGGGACAGAGACACATTCTGGATCTTTCCCTTGAGGAGGCAAGAGGACAGTGTGCTTGTTTCACGAACAGAAGATCACAGCCAAGCCTGGCTGTAATACACTAGAAAGATTTGGGGTGAGCTTTTGCTCTCTAGGACAGGACAATGTCTTGTTAGTTGAGTTTAGGCTCTAGAAAGCATGTTATGACTTGATTTTATATGTAACTCTTTGTTTCTAATATTTCTGCTTATCATTTGAATCTCTGTTTTTTATTAAATATAATGTATTATTGCGTCCTCTATAATCAAATCTAAGTGCTGTGTGTTAAGTGGAGCTGGAGTCTACCGTGTAACTGGTAAGCTGTGGAATACTGTATTTTTGCGAACAGAGGACCAGTGCATACTGTGAGTGTTCTGGGGATCAGAGGCTGGCCACTCCAGGGAGATGCTCAGAGGCCTCAGGGCTTGGAGTGTGCCTATTGTTGACCTGCAAAGAGAGAGCAGGGCCTACAGAGGCCTGGAAGCCAGTGCTTGTGTTGACCATGGCTGGTGAAGTTGAGGAACTGATCCACAGCAGGCACAGACAAAGCTTCCTCACACAAAGGTCAGGTGGTAGTGATATGCCTCACACAACCCTGGGTATCCCCAAGAAGTGTCACAATGTGTTACAAACATTTTCGCAAATGCTTTCTACTACCTATTGTTCTCACTCGCTTGTGAAGACCGTATCTTGGCTGGAGCTCCAGAAAATATTACTTAGCATACATTAGATCCACCTTAGGAGTGGGTGGTGGTAAGGTGTATGTAATTATAGTGGGGGGAATGCTTTATTGTTATAAGGGTTTTTTCTCTGCATACTAGGGCATATGTGGTGGGAATCATAGGGGCCTTCACACCATATAATAATAATGGATATTTTAAAAATGCTTATTTTAATCTTGAAGAAAAAAATAGAAATAGGAATTTGTTACATTCTGCCTTATTCAGAAAGAGCTCTAAGCCCATTTCTTAAAGCCAATGACCTCTAGGTTGGTTCTTATTCTATGCTATGATAAATAAATGCTTTGTTACACTAGAAACATGGAAATTGCTTGTAATTCTATTAAATCACATCACTAGCCTCACATTAATGAAATAAGCAGACAAAAGGTTAAATTAATGCACTTTTTTTGAGGGGGCGGAGGGGGAATGCTATGATCTGGGAGTTTTACAACAAAAATAGATCCAAAAAGGACCTGACTTCTGTTCTCACAGCCAAAATTCCCATTGAATTCAAGTTAATAAGAAACTGAAGAATTAAGCACTAAGAGTTTGACTAATTCAGAAATAATTACTGACTTTTAATTGTCTGGATAAATTATTCAGGCCGGAGGCTGGCTTTTAAAAAAAACAAGTTGAATTAATACCTTTGATATAAAGATACAGTGAAGCAATAAACACAAGACAGCTTCACAGGTGAAACATACAGCACAGAACCCTGGCAACACTCCCATAAATGTCTGGAAGCTACACTCCTGACTAGTCACATTAAAGAAAAACCATTTCATTGTAAGGTAAGATAACATCAGGGAAATCAGATCTAACAACTTTTAAAAGCCTGTAGTGATTCACCAAGAAATCAGTCTGTTCTCTACCTAAGGAGATAAGAGCAATAACACAGAGGCTAGTGTAAACTATTCAAACAGCAAACTATAAGAGTTATTCAGCTAAGGACAAACAAATTCATTGATAAAGAAAGAGTATTGGCTGGTTTGCATCATACCAGCAGGAAACAACATCTGCAGAAGAAGAAAAAAAAAGATGCTGGTATTTTTCATAATTGAAAGATACAAAGTATTAACCACATGGAACATAAATCTGTTGTCTGAGGTGTATTGTGAATCATCTTTCACTCACACCAATAAGTCATCCCTAATTCACTGAATATAAAGGCACATTGCTGAGCACATGTGTATCTCCCACATTCACTATATTTGCTAGGGGGAGGCAGGGAAAGTCATGTGAATGTGCGACTCCCAGACAGCAACTTGGCCATATTCTTTCACTTTTATCTAGGAATTTGGGCCCTGATCCTGCACCATTAAAGTCAATAGGAGCTTTGCCACTGACTTCAACAGGTGCTGGATCAGACCCTTGGTATGACTGCACACCACCTATTCAAATAGAGCTGTAGGGTTGTTTTAAGTCTATCCCTTCATTCTGGGCCATCTTTCCCCTCACTTAAGTTCTATCAGCTTCATCCCATCCCATCCACACTACTTGCATTTGGCCTGTAATGTAAGAGTCTAACGGCCAGGGCTGATGTACAGCACACACGGGAGGCACTGGCAGCTTTGTTTCAGTAACAGCCACACACAGGTGAAAGAAAAAGAGAAAGACATAAGTTAAGAATAAGGAGGACCTGAGTCACCCAGCCCAGAGGAAACTACCATTTCTATGCAGCACTGTTTTCTCTCTTGGCTGGGGAAAGAGTGCATCCTGATTCCTAGCACCAAGTTACTGCAAAGGGCACCAGAGAAATACCTACATATTATGGTGCTTTTGGTATTAGATGCTTCCATTTTTTTCCCTTGGTTTGGTTTGCCCCTGGAATGAGGCCTCCCTGCTAGTTCATTGTAAAGAACATTAGGCCAAGCAAGCCCCATCCATTTCTCCCTCCCCTCTGCACAAGTGGAAGTCCAGTCCACTCTAAACAGTGACACCTCCACACACCCTCTGCCACTCCAGCCAGAGGCTGCTAGAATACCTTCCTGCCCAAGGGCCAGGTTCCGTGCCCAGGGCATACACCTACTTCAGCAGGGAGGGCAAAGAGAAGACATACATCAGAGACACTCTGTAGAGGAAGTGGGAAAAGGAGATGTGGGGAAGAGATTCAAGAAAGAGAAAAGGAGACTCAGGATGGGAAAAGGAAAAACACAAATGGCACAGACTAGGAGGAAGAAGGTGGCAGGATTTATAACTCCGCGACAAGAAGGAAAGCAGGCCCACAGGGTAAAATACACACAATCTGAGTGAACAGGCTTTGTGCAGCAAAGGGGGGTTGCAGGGACAGAATCCATCTCTCTGACAGTAGAGGTTCTGTAGCCCTCTTGCAGATGCTATTACAACTTCTGGGCTAAAGCAGGGGACCCCCAATACCTACAGAACCCCTACCTGGAGGGGTATCGCTAGTGCAGGGGCTCTCAAACTGGGAGTCGTGACCCCTCAGGGGGTCACAAGGTTATTACATGGGGGGGGGTCACAAACTGTTAGCCTCCACTCCCAAACCTCGCTTTGCCTCCAGCATTTATAATAATGTTAAATACAAAAAAAGTGTTTTTAATTTACAAGGGGTGGGGGGTGCGGGTTGCACTCACAGGTTTGCTGTGTGAGAGATCACCAATACAAATGTTTGAGAAACACTGGGCTAGTGGATGTGTGTAATTGTGACCCCAGATGCCCCATGCCTCCATGCTGGCACCCACCATCAAGTAGGATACTTTTCAGATACGTGTTTTAACATTTCCTAAAGATCCCCTGAAATGGGGCGAGAGCGGGACTGCTCAAACTGCCATTTGGAGGATACACATCTAACATCTGGAATCCAGTGCAGGCTGGAGCAGGGATTGGTAACATTTGGCACGCGGCCTGCCAGGGTAAGTACCCTGGCAGGCCAGCCAGTTTGTTTACCTGCCACATCCACAGGTTTGGCCGATCGCAGCTCCCAGTGTTCGCGGTTCACCGCTCCAGGCCACTGGGGGCTGCAGGAACCGGCACGGGCCGAAGGATGTTCTTTACAGAACGGCTACCTATTGGCCTGGAGCGGTGAACCGTGGCCACTGGGAGCCGTGATCAGCCAAACCTGTGGACGTGGCAGGTAAACAAACCGGCCCGGCCTGCCAGGGTGCTTACCTTGGCAGGCCATGTGACAAAGGTTGCCAATCCCTGAGCTAGTGCCATCTGAAAGAGGGCGGGCAAGGCAAACTTCACCATTGGTCTGGGGAAGAGGCCCAAAAGAAAATTTGAATTAATTTTATGCAGTCATGATCTTGTATCAGTAGCAGCTGATTATACAGCACCTTCCACTCTCACCTGTTTCCATGAACAGGGCAGGCCTGGCCAAGGGGAAACAAAGTCTAACCAGCATTCACTGAAGTAACACATCTCAATCACCACCACCAGAAGAGAGAGATGGAAAGAAATGGGAGAACACTGAACAGATATTGCAAGCAGTGATCAGCAGAAATGAAGCCAGCAACTGAGGGAGGGGAAAAAAGAAAGAAAAGAAATGACCATATGGACTGTCCAGAAACCTCTGTATTTAAATAAGTCTGCACACACTTAAAAAGAAATAACAACAAACTAAAATGCGTACCTACTCTAGCATCATCTGGGTATTTTCCTATAAAGGTTCTAGCTCTTTTGTCTCTCATTCTATCTAGCCCATTCCTTGTTTTTATTGCCCCTTTTCACTTTATTCTTTTTTCCTATGTTGCTCTCCTTCCTGTGTTTCCTTCCTTTCCTAAATGAAAGATGCCGATTGGTGCAGGGGCTCTGCAAGGGTCCCCTTCCATGAGGTAGGTTGTTTTTGTTTTATGTTCTCTATATAAAATATCAAATGTTCCTCTCTCCCCCCACATCCTCATATTGTACCATATAAAAGAAAATTGAAGGACCAAACTCTGCTCTCCGTTAAACTAGGGAGAATGTGGAATTATCCTATTCACTACAATGGGATTACTTCATATTTATCTCAATATAAATAAGTAGAATACGGTCCTATATATTCACCATACACCGTTCCCCCCCCACGCTGCAAACCTCATCCACCTATAAAGAAAAAGGCATTTGCCACAGATATTAGCTGAATATCAAAACAAATTTAGGGCTTCAAAATCTGCTCAGGGAAAGTCTCTCATTTTATTTATTTGCTCTCACAAACCTTAGACTGAGAGCTCTCTGAAACAGAGACTGTCTTTGCGTTGCATGCACAGTGCCTAGCACAATGAAGCCCTGATCACAGTCCTTAAGATGTATCACAGCAGAAACGATAATAAATAATAAAGCAAGAGATTAAAATGAATCGGTAGAAACAGTAGTTCTTGACATCCCACACTTCACTTCTGGTTAAATCTTTGCCATGTAAATAAACAAATGGTTTAGGTTACTGTGTGTTTTGAGATACACAGATGAGTAACAGGCCTTATTTGGGTTTCAGTTTCCCAGAATTATATTGTTAGAATCACTCCCTTTCCTGGAGTTTGTTCTGTGCTGTGACACATTGTATGGGCAAATTCTGCTTATCTGAACTGTGGCAATAAAATATTGTGTTGAGTGTGTATTGAGGACGGTGTGTAGTGGGAAAGGAAGGGGTCAAATTAATACCTAGCCTAACTGGTCCTATTGAAGTCAATGGAGTTATATATCAGGGACAAACTTGACACAAAAGTTCCTCATCAGAAATGCTCCTCTTTGGTCATATCTATCTAAACACCACACAACAATTGTAGTAAAGATAGCACTGAGTATGCCTGAAATGGAAGTGCTCTCACAGCTTCCTTTGGCCTTGTTTACACTACAGAGTTGCAGCGCTGGTGAGGGGGTAACAGCGCTGCAACTTAGGATGTGTACACACTTGCACAGCACGGCCAGCGCTGCAACTCCCTGTTTGCAGCGCTGGCTGTACACCCGGTTGAGCCTCGGGTGTAGAGGATCCAGCGCTGGTGATCCAGCGCTGGTCAGCAAGTGTAGACACCCACCAGCGTTTTTGTTGACCTCCGTGGCATAAGCAGGTATCCCAGCATATCTTAGAAGCCTCTCTGGTAATCAGGCAAACTCCACTGTTCTGGGCTCACCTGACCCCTCCTTTAAATGCCCCGGGAATTTTAAAAATCCCCTTCCTGTTTGCTCAGCCAGGTGTGGAGTGCAATTAATCAATCAATCACTCAGCGACCATGCCTCCACGCACCAAACGAGCCCCAGCATGGACCAATGCAGAGCTGCAGGACCTCATAAGTGTTTGGGGAGAGGAGGCTGTGCAAACACAGCTGCGCTCCAGAAGGAGAAATTATGATACCTATGGGCAGATATCGCAGTCCTTGATGAGAAGGGGCCATGAACGGGACGCGTTGCAGTGCAGGGTCAAAATTAAAGAGCTGACGAGTGCTTACTGCAAAGCTTGTGAGGGAAATCGCCGCTCAGGAGCTGCCCCCACGACCTGCCATTTTTACCAGGAGCTGGATGCCATACTTGGGTGTGACCCCACTGCCAATCCTAGGAGCACGATGGAGAGTTCGGAGCAGGGAGAAGTGGGGGAGGTTGTAGAGGATGGCGACAGTGAGGCTACTGGCGTGGAGGGAGACACCCCGGAGTCCCAGTACACATGCAGCCAGGAGCTCTTCTCAAGCCAGGAGGAGGCTAGCCAGTCGCAGCAGCTGGAAGTTGATGGTGAGGAAGAAGCTGATGATCGTGCTCGGGGTAAGTAGATTTTTATGTTTTGGGAGAGGAGGGTTTTGGTTATGGCTGCCTGCATGCATGCCTAAACGTGGAATAGCCCATTGATTTGCTCTATCACGTCTCTGTAATCTGCCTCGGTAATCTCTTGAAAAGTTTCAGCAAGAGCGTTTGCAATTTGCTTTCTCAAGTTGATTGGGAGAGCCACCGTGGTCCTTGTCCTGGTCAGGCTAACTCGTCCGATCCACTGTGCAGCGAGGGGTGAGGGGACCATGGGTGCACACAGGCAAGCTGCATAGGGGCCAGGGTGGTATCCACATTCCTGTAGAAGACCCTCTCTCTCTTCCCAGGTAACACGCAGCAGTGATATGTCTGGCAGTAGGAAACCCTGTTGAGAGTTTAGGGATACTTGAGTGCAGGGCGCCAGGTTCGCGTTTCCCCAGCCCATGGCGCTCTGTTGTTAACCCCCCCCTCAGCACGTAGCCAGCCACGCGGTGTGCTCCTGTGTTCCCCACCTCCCCTCCAAGCAGGCATCCAGCACCGCGGTGTGCTCCGGTGTTCCCCACCACCCCTCCAAGCAGGCATCCAGCTCCGCGGTGTGCTCCTGTGTTCCCCACCCCCACTCCAAGCAGGCATCCAGCACCGCGGTGTGCTCCTGTGTTCCTCACCCCCCCTCCAAGCAGGCATCCAGCACCGCGGTGTGCTCCGGTGTTATGCACCCCCCTCCAAGCAGGCATCCAGCACTGCGGTGCTTCCCCCCCCTCACCAGCAGGACGGTGTGAACGCGGACCAAAGAACACCCCCCCCCCAAGCAGCTCAACACCTTCCTGTTCACTACTGTCCCCTCTTCAGGACACCAGCTACCTCTTGTACCCATTGCTGATGAACCCTAGTGACCCATTGGTCAATTCCCACTCCCAAGGGGAAATAGGGGCAAAACCACTCACCCCATTGCTCGCCATGACTTAGCTTGCCTGCCCTCTCTGTGTTATGTGAGGTATATGAGAAGGATGCTACCAAAAGTCTAAAAAGTCCTTCAACGTGTGATAATAAACAATGTAGCCTCTGTGTATTACATGGTTCTATCTCTCTTTTTTCTAGTGACCTTGACTACTGCAGCCGGATCACCGGCCTCACGTAGGTTGCAGAACTTGAGACGGAATCCTAGAAAATCAAAAGAGGAATTGATCAAATCTGTTATGAGCCACTACAACAGAGAAAGTAGGAAGACACAGGAATGGAGAGAGAAGACGTATGAATGGAGAGAGAGTGTACATGAATGGAGAAAGAGTGTACATGAATGGAGGCAAACAGAAAGCAGGAGAAAGGAATTGTCTGCCAAAAAAACCACAAAGCAGATGATAAGCCTCCTGGCTCGCCAAACAGAGTCTTTCGAGTCTCTTGTAGCCATGCAGACAAATATGTACCGTGGTAACCCACAGCCTTCCCAAAGCCCTCTTCCTTGTTCCCCAGTATTTCCACAAAACAACTTTCTCCAGCAGCCAGTTCCTTATTATCCCCAGCTGCCCCCAACACCTGTACGATCACCTACCAGCCCTGATAACTATAATTCTTACCCTGTTCACTCCACCCCCATTATTCTGCAGCATAATAATCCTGAAGTGCAGCAGACATTGAATAGTGATCAAAATAGGGCATATTCAAACCTGTGAATGTACAGTCCACCACCCCAACCCCCTTGCCTGTTATGTACTGTATGTTGAATAAAGGTTTTTTTTCTTTTTCACTACGTTATATTATTGCTGGAAGTGGTAAATATTATACACCAAGGTAAAGCAAAGCACATCAAATGCATCAAACATTACTGTTGGCTCTCAGCATCAAATTGCTCCCTTAAAGCATCCCTAATCCTTGAAGCCCTTTCCTGGGCCTCCTTATTAGCCCTGCTCTCTGGCTGAGCAAACTCATCCTCTAGGCGTCGAACCTCGGAGGTCCATTCCTCACTGAATCTTTCACCCTTCCCTTCACAAATATTATGGAGGGTACAGCACGCGGATATAACAGCGGTGATGCTGCTTTCCACCAAATCTAGCTTCCCATAAAGACAGCGCCAGCGTGCTTTCAAACAGCCAAAAGCACACTCCACAGTCATTCTGCACCGGCTCAGCCTGTAGTTGAACCGGTCCTTGCTCCTGTCAAGCTTCCCTGTATATGGTTTCATGAGCCAGGGCATTAAGGGGTAAGCGGGGTCTCCAAGGATCACAGTGGGCATTTCGACGTCCCCTACTGTGATCTTGCGGTCTGGGAAAAAAGTCCCGGCCCTCAGCCTCCTGAACAGGGAACTGCTCCTAAAGATGCGTGCATCATGCACCTTTCCAGGCCATCCTGAGTAAATGTCAGTGAAACGCCCACGGTGATCCACAACCGCTTGCAGAACCACGGAGAAATACCCCTTGCGATTAACGTACTCTGATGCCAGGTGGGGTGGTGACAGAATAGGAATATGCGTCCCATCTATTGCCCCTCCACAGTTAGGGAACCCCATTTCTGCAAAGCCATCCACAATGTCCTGCACGTTCCCAAGAGTCACGGTTCTTCTTAGCAGGGTGCGATTAATGGCTGTGCAAACTTGCATCAGCACCATTCCAACTGTAGACTTTCCCACTCCAAACTGGTTCGCCACCGATCTGAAGCAGTCTGGAGTTGCCAGCTTCCAGATTGCAATAGCCACCCGCTTCTCCACTGGCAGGGCAGCTCTCAATCTCGTGTCCCTGCGCCGCAGGGTAGGGGCGAGCTCAGCACAAAGTGACATGAAAGTGGCTTTTCTCATCCGAAAGTTCTGCAGCCACTGCTCGTCATCCCAGGATTGCAGGACGATTTGATCCCACCACTGAGTGCTGGTTTCCCGAGCCCAAACGCGCCGTTCACGGTGCTAAGCACGTCTGTTACTGCCACAAGCAATTTACTGTCTTCATAGTGAGGCGATTCAATATCATCGTCTGACTCCTCACTGTCACTGTCACTGTCACTCTCACTTTGCAGCTGAAGGAATAGCTCCACTGCCATGCGCGATGTGCTGGCAACATTCATCAATAAGGTCGTCAGCTGCTCAGGATCCATTTATAACAAAAATCGCAGAAAAAGCGCTGTAGAATCACAATGCCGCCAAACTGCTCGGAATGTGTAGCAAAGCACCATGGGGCGTTGGAACAGGAAGCGGAAAGACAATCACACTTCCTTCCCCTTCCCACAAGCCACAGCGCCGAAATGGGACAAGGTGCTCTGTGGGATAGCTGCCCACAATGCACCACTCCCAACAGTGCTGCGAGTGCTGTAAATGTGGCCACACTGCAGCGCTGGTTGCTGTAAGTGTGGCCACTCTGCAGCGCTGGCCCTATACAGCTGTACTAACACAGCTGTAACTACCAGGGCTGCAAAACTGTAAGTGTAGACATACCCTTTGGGCTTGTCTACATCAGAAAGTTGCAGCGCTGGTGTGGGAGTTACAGCGCTGCAACTTAGGAGGTGTACACATCTGCAGGGCACCACCAGCGCTGCAACTCCCTGTTTGCAGCGCTGGCCGTACTCCCGTTTTGTCTCGGGTGTAGAGGATCCAGCGCTGGTGATCCAGCGCTGGTAATCAAATATAGACACTTACCAGCGCTTTTCTTGACCTCCGTGGAATAAGCAGGTATCCCAGCATACCTGAGGAAGCCTCTGGTAATCAAGCTGGTCTCCTTCCCCGGTTTGCTCTCGCGTTCCCCGAACCCCGAGCAAGCAGGTCTCCTTCCCCGCGGTTTGCTGGGTGGTTCCGGGAACGCGAGAGCAAACCGCGGCGAAGCTGGTCTCCTTTCTCGGTTTGCTCTCGCGTTCCCCGAACCCCGAGCAAGCAGGTCTCCTTCCCTGCGGTTTGCAGGGTGGTTCGGGAACGCGAGAGCAAACCGGGGAAGGAGACCAGCTTCGCCGCGGTTTGCTCTCGCGTTCCCCGAACAAGCAGGTCTTCTTCCCTGCGGTTTGCAGGGTGGTTCCGGAACGCGAGAGCAAACCGGGAAAGGAGACCAGCTTCGCCGCGGTTTGCTCTCGCGTTCCCCGAACCACCCTGCAAACCGCAGGGAAGGAGACCTGCTTGCTCGGGGTTCGGGGAACGAGAGAGCAAACCGGGAAAGGAGACCAGCTTCGCCGCGTTTGCTCTCGCGTTCCCCGAACCTCCCTTGAAGCCGCCCAACAGCGCTGCAGTGTGGCCACATCTAACACCACTTGCAGCGCTGGTTGCTGTAAGTGTGGCCACTCTGCAGCGCTGGCCCTATACAGCTGTACTAATACAGCTGTAACAACCAGCGCTGCAAAATTTTAGATGTAGACATGGCCTTTGTCTCCAGTGTATGTGTCTGGAAAGGAGAATAAAGGTTTTCTTTCCTCCCTGCCTTCTCCTTCCTCCCAACCCAATCTCCCAAAGTGTGGAATGCTCCTGGGCAAATGCTATTCCTGGGGGAATGCCTTCTCCTACATACAGGTCTTGCATTTAGATCTGAAAGCAGTCAGGCTCTGATCTCCCCTAATCAAGTGTTCCACATCCAGTATCTAGTTGCAAAAAATGCTTTGCCCCTACATCAGAGCATCTTGTCTAGGGCCAGTCTAGAGTCCAATAAGAGAGTGTTATCCTGGGCCAGTCTCATTGTTTCATGATTGAAATCCCAGCACAGAATCTACCAGGTTGCGAGGGAAGCATGCTGCTCGGATCAGGTACTGTCCTCTGACACCAACCCAAAGCCCAGCAGTTGAGCTTTTACACAGTGTTGGAGAGGAGGAACTTCCATGTGCTCACCGGATGTATGCCAGGAAACCGTTCCCTCTCCCCTCTTTCTGGGTGCGCCAGCCACTGTCATATCTGGCTATTGTTTGTTCCCTTCCTTTAGAATCAAAGAGTGAATGGGAGGACAATGGGAGCCAAAAAGTTGTGCTTCTGTTATTGAAGACAAATATTTTCTGGGACAGTACAAACGCACAGAGCAAATTAGGTATTTTCCTAACTGTTCTATGCTAACATGAAAGCAATACAGCTCTGTTAGACAAGGGGCTCGGTCTTATTTAGAGACAGATTTGTCTTTAAACCATTTCTTTGTATACACTCCATGATGCTAACAACTTGCAGCTAGAAAATTAGTATTCTTTATGCCTAAACCTCAGTCCTATTCCAATAAGTAATTCAAGTCATGGCATCTCTGAAAAGTCCTGCTGGTGGGAAACCAAATGTTGGATCCCATCACAAAGTAGGATGCTAACCAAAAAAAATAAAAAGTTTAGAAAAAAAGAACACAAGCTCACTGCAGAGTTGACCTTCAAATACATATAAAATTGCTAAAAGGCATTAGTACTTTTAGCAGCTAAAGCTTTATCTGAGATGTTTTTACATTAAAAATGCCAATTCCTCTATATAACTTTCCATGACAAGCCTCGAAGACTTTCTTCAGTTAAGACACACTATCATTCTATTGAATAAGCAAGTGGAACCTCATAAAATATTCCAGTGGCTGGTCAGTAACACACTGCACTAGCATATGGGAAAACCAGGTTTGGTTGTCAGACAGGAAGGTGTAATGCACATCAGTGGAAACAAATCCTACTGGCTACAGAACACGAAATCCTTGGAGGGACTGGCCATGAGGCTGGGATCACTGTGTAGTGGATAGGGTCTGAGGTAAGATGCTTGAGAATCTCCCTTTACCAAAAGAAAAACAGTTGCACACTTAGGCCCTGATCCTATAAGACTTAAGCATATGTGTAACTCTACACTTGAGTAAAAGAACACACATGCATTTGCAGGATAGGGGGCCTAACAATTTAAAGATAATTTTGAACGAATGTCCCCTTTATCCCATACACTTTATCTTATAAGTTCAAATAAGAGTCAAATCCTGCAGTCCTTTACTGAGGCAAGACTCCCACAGAATTAAGAGGAGGTATGCCTTATTAAGGGCCAAATAAGCATTGTAGGATTTGGCCTTAAGTAATAAATATAACATGAGAGAAGAAACATCATGGATGACAGTTATGGGCTAATGTAGATGCAGCATGGCACCCCCAGATGGTTTATGAGATACAAAGACTGAACCTAGGTCCTCTAGATCTGAAAGTATGAACATTTACTGACTGAGGTAAAACACCTAGATCTATAAACTGACTCAAACCTCTATGCAGTCCAGCCCCTAGAAGGAAACAAAGAGGCCCACTATGTAAGCATGGACTATGTTACATACATTTATGTAAGTTCATCTCCATTTGTATTTTTTAAGATACACATAAAGCATGGATTTGCCCTTTTTTGCCCAGTGTATTTTCTTTGGGCTACATATTTTACATCACCTGTATCTTTGCTTTATATTTAACACTACTTTAACTAAAAAATATCTGATAAAATTTCAGGATAGACTAGAGATTTTGGGTGTCCAACTTGAGACATGTTAAAGAGGCCAAATTTTTAGAATGTAGGATGCTCAGAGCTTTCTGAAAATCAGGCCCTTTTAAGGTATCTCAGGTGGGGCACCCAAACACCGAGGCACCCAAATTGACTAGTTGTCACTTTTGAAAACATAGGTCTCTGTTACTTTGGTTTTTCATCAGTAAAATGACTATTGCTTTCAATAAATGAATTAGAAGCATCCAAGGATTAGAAAATGTCAGCATCATTAAGTGCTGGATCTTTAGCATTTGTTCTAGTAGACTGTTCAGACTCTGTAGTGTCTTTAGTTATTTGTTTCTTAATGCTGTCTTTCAGATGACTGGTTCCAAGGTCTTAAAAGACAGGTGTGCAGATACAAAGATTTTTCAAGCGAATCTATTACTGAAATTGACCAACATTGTCATTGTTTGAACAAAAAAGAAAATCCTTTCATGTAAGCTGCCAAAATTGGATGAGTGTATATCCAGCTGTGACTGCTCTGTTCTCAAGAGATGGAATTCATAGTTTTGCTGTATCATAGTAAGACTTCTTGCCCCAGGGTCTCAATTCAGTAAGGTACTTAAACACATGCCTAACTTTAAGCACGTGAGTAGGCCCATTGAAATCAATAAGAATACTCCTGTGCTTGAAGTCAGGCATGTGCTTAAATACCCCGGAGTTTACAGCACCCAATTCATAGGGCATTATTAACTATTTGTGTCTGTAAATTTTAAAGTGGCATATTTTGCTAATCCCTTTACTACAATTTTCTAAAGGATTTTTTGACCATCCTGCATAACATCATATTTTCCCTAGCAACAAGTCTCCTTAATAGATGTTAGTGCTTTAGGTTTTTGTGCATCCTTCAAGTTATGATTTCTGAGGAAATTCCAGACATTCCTTAAAAGTATCAACAGAAAGCTAACCAACTCTTCATTCACCCTACTTGCAGGTTAGCTGTTCATTTCAAGGAAATCAGAGATAAGCCAGGCCAACAGCAATCTGCAAAAGCAAACTTGTCCACAAGTATAATCACTGTCTGTTTCGCCTCTACTCTGATGGACTGACAAATAACCATGAATATGTGGATCCAAAGCAGGAGCAATGAGTTGCAACATTTTGGTGTCATGTAGCCAGCGTATGGCCCAGCAGACTGGAAAGCAGCATTTTGCACTGCTATATTGTAAACCTGGGTATGAGAGGGATGATGTGATTCTCCATGGATGAGTAGGATTTCAAGAGTCATGGAAGCGATCCACTCAGTCTTCGACAGAAAGAAGAAGGTTCCATTGACTTCTCAGTCTCTCCTGGTCAACCAATGAATGAGGTGGCCGGAATGGTATCCCTGTGATATCAGCAAATTTTCACTTCTTAGGTATCTAAGGCTATATACAAGTAGACCAGGGACAAAAATAAACGATGGCCCCATAATGATAGCATAGACTGGTTAGGAAATCCTTACAAGCCTCTCAAAACCAGCCTTATGGTCTGGATTAGGTATAGCAAAGAGAAAATATACACTTGAATGTCTGAAACAACATGATTTGCCTGGCAATTTAAAGTGTTCATCAAATATCACTCTCCAAATATTGAATATTTTTCAAAGAAGGATTTCTTCCCATACATAAGGTAAAGCTCACATTGCTATAATGCTCTCTGTCACTCAGCAAGAAAACTAGTTGGATCACAAAGTTTAATCAAGTCAGAGGAAAGGAATTTTCAGGGGCTGTTACACAAATGAATGAGGAGTGATATGTGATCACCATGGCAGATGGAAAACTTGTTAAGGCAAGTGTGGTCCCTATTCTGTGTTGACCAAACTGATTGCTACACATGACTGGTCATGGGGGAAGTCAGCGTGACAACTGTTACAAAACAGAGGTCTCTTGAGCTAAACATGGCCCTTTTAAGTTGTAAAAACAACAAAAAACATCTATGCCTAAAATATAGCAAAGTGTCGTTTATGCCTTGGTCACAAATGAACTATATCCTACACAGCTGTTTCTGATAAAGTAAAACTTGCCTTTTTAATGCTGACAATTTTGTCTGTCACAGTGAGATGGATGAGGCTCTCAGGTTACATGTGGGGAAACAAAAACGGAGAACTGATACCAGATAATAATGTTGCGTTAACAGCAACCCTTGCATGAGAGCCCCTGCTTATGAATCTTCTAACATCCACATTCATGGACTTGTAATATGTTACACATTAAACTGTCCCAGTTTCACATTTCAGTGCTGAAATGCATAATTAGGTATGCAGAAAAGTCAGTGTCCCTCATACAATAAATTGCTTTAATACTGATGTAGCTTTATAGTTTTTCTAGAGGAAAATTTACACTTACCAGAGCCATAAATGCTTCTGCTTTTCATGCACAGAAGGTTTAAGTCTCAGCACTATTATTTGTGTGGCGTTATAACTTGAGTGACAGAAAGTTTACAAATGTTGAGAACCAACAGAAGTGTTTGAAGGCAGCACAATGATTACATATTTTGTCTCCCATAGCTGCATGGATATCACACATAGAAAACCGAATGTGGAAGATTTATATAAAAAAAATACAACAGGCAGATAGTCATGAAACTTCATGTATTACTCTTTTCTATTCTCTTCATTTGGAGATCTTTTCCATAGCAGTAACACTTCTGATCCTATACTAAAACAAAGAACAGCATTACGTGATCAAAAACTAAAAACCATATCTAAGGGCAAGGCAAGGGAGTGAAGCATTCATAAAAAAAGGAATCTTTAGTAAGTAGAACTTCAGCTTTCTGTTTATTTGTCACAGGTGGTCCTCTTCACAGGCTCTGTAAACCTCTCACAGGATCTTCACTACATTAACCTCCCCTGCAGTGAAGGAAGGGCTAGATCAGGGATCGGCAATCTTCGGCACATGGTCCACCAGAGTAAGCCCCCTGGCAAGCCGGGACGGTTTATTTACCTGCCACGTCAGCAGGTTCAGCCAATCGCAGCTCCCACTGGCCACAGTTCACTGCTCCACGCCAATGGGGGCTGCGGGAAGCGGCAGCCAGCACTGCTTCCCGCAGCCCCCAGTGGCCTGGAATGGTGAACCGCGGCCACTGGGAGCTGCAATCGGCCGAACCTGTGGAAGTGGCAGGTAAACAAACCGGCCCAGCCCGCTAGGGGGCTTACCCTGGCAGGCCGCATGCTGAAGGTTGCCGATCCCTGGGCTAGACTCAGTTCCCTCCATTAAGGGCTGGTCAACACACAGTTTTTGTATTGTTTTAGTATCAGTTTAGAACAGGTATAATTAAAGTAGTACAAACCCCCAGTGTGGACACATATTTTTACTATACAAAGTTGCTCATATTGAGATCTGTGATTCCAGGAAATATACCAAAATAAGCCTTTTCATTCACTTTATTGGCAAGTCCTGAACCAGCCAGCTAGAAGAGTCATAAGCTGTAACCCACTGCCCATCAGCAGACAAAATGTTGTTTTGGAAGGTATTAGGGAAAGTGTTTGAGAGAGACACATTACAGTAGTTACGAGATGGTTCCAACTTTAACCTTTATGACCATACTACCCTCAGCCTTTGCCTGAGGTTGCCACTGATGGGAGGGATAAGAAAGCCAATGTATTTATTTAAAACACTATTTGTTTACTCTCAGAACATTAGATTTCAGCATTTTAATCTTGTTTGTGATTTGATTTCAAATACCAAAAAGTGTTCAATGGTGGTGGACAGAGGCTGTCCAACAGAGTTTTAAATAACCCTAGTACTGAATCTTCCACCACGTCCCATGGGAAACAATTGGACAGGCAAATAAATCATGCTGTTAAGAAGTATTTGCTGAAGGCCAATGCAAGTTTTCCTTTGCTCTGTTGTATCCATTTATTCCTACTGAAACACCCTCAGACCACCCTGCATAATTCCTCTTCCACCTTGACACTGACACTCTTCAGATAATTGTAGATATTCCCTTGAAAAACTCGGAGAAGGGTGTAATCAACATAATAACTAACAGTTCATTTTTTATAATGCTGTTTATACAACACGTAACTACTCAGTTTTAGATAGACTATTACAATTCACTTGTTACGGGATGGTTTGTCACAACAGTTAAGTGGCTCCTTGACTTAGGAATTTACATCATCCCCCTAAATAATGAAGATAAATGCTGTACGCTATTGCCTTCTATTTTCCTGCCTTTGGAATAACCACATAACTCGCAAATGGCAAAGGGAAGGGGACATATAAGTGAGTTGCTTTATGTCTTCTGAAATGTATGAAGATAAATAGTAACAACCCACTATTCACCAGCGTAAAAGCAACCTTGGTATAACTTCAAGAGCATATACCAGGGATGAATAAGACCCATTCTGAGACAAAGAGAGCGGGACACATTTTAATTAACAAGACATTTATATTTAACACATGCCTCCAAAACCAGGCACACAGCTTTACACTTCATTAAAAACGTTAAAAATACAAAGCTTTCAAGAGCAAACACAAGGACCCAGATGTGAGAATCACACAAAAACTTACACCTGGTGTCAATTTAATCTAAACACTGGATATTTCCCTCTATTTGCCACCAATAACAAAAAGTATGATGGTATATATGAAAAGCAAGCACTAATGACGTGCACTGTTAGTGATGCCTTTAAAACTGCTGAATGTAAACTTGAAAGCAGATTATCTCAAGAGGATAAGCAATTGCCACATGTGCATCAATTCAGATCGTTGCAGAACATGTGAGAGCTACAGCTGAAAAATATTAAAACAAGCTTCCTGGAAGACAGATTGGAATAGTGAGCAGCCTCTCTGACTATTAAAGATCATTTTACTTACTCCAAATATAAAACATAGAACAACAGGGGGTTAGAGGGAAGAGTTCAGCTTTGTAATAGGCTCCTGTTGAAACTGCTTATTTTCCAGATGAATCCATTACAAGCAGGTGATTACATAAGAAATAATGAACAGGTGATTGCACATCAGCAGCCTGGTGTTTATCCTGCCTTATGTTAAAATCCTTAAATGCTCCATAACATGTGTTATGCCACACTGTGCTGACAAAGTGCCAAATCCTGCAGTCCTCATTCAAGCAAAACTCCTACTGAAGTCACTACAACTTTGACTTAAAATCCTTCCAATTATATTCTAAATAAAATTATGTGATAAAGTACAGTATTTCACATTTACATAGGCATTCGTTCAATAATTTAAATAAAAATTACATACAAGAAAACTACATGAAAAGAACATTATTACAACTGCAAAGTCAAGCACTCCAAAGCTAAGCAGAATTAAAATTGTTGGTGAACCTTAATTTGGCCCTCTTGTCCATCTGTGTTATTATATAGTCTTAAATTATACGATCACATAGAATTTGTTCCACAGGATCTCTGCTTCATTCCATGTGCAGAATGGCCAGTCCTCACTTAAAGAGCAGCTGTTCAATATTTTGTTTTAACCTCAAAGTTTAATGTATACGTGGCCCAACACCACAAATCTTGTTCTAACAACAGAATTATTCATTTCCTCATGGGTTTTTCTGTGGTGCTCATCACTGCAGTAACTGCGTGCTTCACAAACATTTATGTCAGGTATGTGCTTTTTGCAATCCCCTGCCAAATTTCAAGTTCCTGCTCCAAAGAATGGGGGCGCTAGAGCTTTCAAAGAAAAGGTCACCATAATTTACTAACATGGGTCTGGCAAGCTGCTGGGAATACCCAGAGCTGGGAGACACTGTGCTACCCCTCTCAGCCTCAGTAAGTGGGAGCTTTGCGGCACCTAAGCTATGTGACAACTACCTGACACACCAGCTTGTCTGCCTTGCCAACAAACTCTTCAGGGCTCTCTCAGCCCAAACCTTGCCTAGCAAATAACTGTTAGTGAACTCTAGCCCCCGAGCGTCTCAGAGATGTCGCTCTGCAATGCACAGGCCTTAGCACACTGCAATAACAGAAGAGATTAAGTTTGCTGCTCCTTTAAAGAAATAGAAACAACAACTTGTTGCCTTGACTGGAATTAACAATCACTTCCATACAATCAAAGCACTGGGTTGGAGATGAAAAGTAAAACAAGTTTATTTAATTAAAAAGAGATTGGTTTTAATATGGATTCAAATATATGGGATAAAGATAGAAAGGGTTACAAAAAACAACAGTAAATTACACTTTCTAATGGCTAAGACCTAACTTAACAAACTACAGTCTTTGTAAAAGCTGCTTTCTGCAGCAAATCTTCCTTTTCCAGCAATGGATGACTAGCTTTTAATCAGGAGCCCCACAGGGATTCCCAAGGCACTAGTTTTCCATGTCTCCTCAGGTAAAGGATAACTTAGGGGAGGGTCACTCCCCCTCTTTTTATAGTCCTGTAAACCTTTGAAATACATTCTTCTGAAATGTATCCCCAGATAAAGTTCCTTTCCCCGGATGGGTGTGGATGCCATGCTGTCTGGTGTAGACTCCATGCTGTGTTCTCCACCACTGGGGTACACTAAACCAGTCAGGCCAGCTGATAATCACTGCCAGAGACCAGGGAGGCAGTTGCTTCCTGATACACAGATGTTGTTAGGGTCAACAATGGGGAAAACAACATATTTTTTCCTAGCCCTGTTCTCACGAAACAGCTGAATTGTTTTGGCTGAAATTTTCCCTCAAAACATCACCTTCAGGCAGGGACCCAGAATGAAAAATGTCATCCCGAACAGTTAAAATAACAGTTTCCAAATTTTTGATGGTCATTTTCCCCCTTATCACTGACCATGCCCCTCCCCTGCCCCCCAGAGCCAGATCCAGGAGCAGGGTCATGGCTCCGGAGGAGTTGGGGGCAGATGCTGGCCCTGGCTTAGCTCCCCGGGACATTCCTCCATGCCCCCCCTGGAGGGAGCACCCCATACTTTGGGGACCTCTGGGTTAAAGTCTGGCAAAGTTCTACACAACTGAAAACAGCATCTCATAATGGAAAGTGTTAGGCAACCATAATATTAGGTAGCACTACCATCTCTACCTACAATAAAGAATTAACCTGTCACAAACTGTTCCACCTTAGCACTCCACACCTTATTTTAGGTACTTCTTCCATGACTGAATTTCCTCAGATGACCTGTCTTTGTTATACTCCACTTGGGCTCTGATTCTGCAAACACACAATTGCTTAGTTTTATTCATGTGATAAGTTAATGGGACCACAAGGTGCATAAAGTTGACCACATGAATTCTTATACAATCAAGGCTTTAAATGGTAAGGTCCTCAGAATAAAGAAAGTTTCTTTAACTACTATGTAAAACATCATGTACACCTAGGGGGCTATATATACTGAACACTGTATATTCCCATTTGTGAGATGGGGGGGATTAAGTTTCGCTGCTTTAACGTAAGCTTTTACAAACAAAAAGGAAAGATTTCTCACAGGTGGTAGCTTTTAATGGAAAAAAGAGTTCCTGGAAGAAGGTCACTGTACCAATTTTACAGTAAGTATTTTTCAAAACAAGCTCTTATACATCCATAAAATTTAAAAAATGTGTTGAGACCCCAATGACAAATAAAGCCACTAACTGAATGTTCATGGTGAGAAACAGAATGCACCTAGAAAACTAATATTACACATGCAGCACCGTGGGGAAAAAAGACAAAAGAATAGGCCGAATTTCTAAATAAGGATCTGTCCCTTGATGCCACGAGTCACTGAAAGCAATGAGTGTTGCCAACTCTCACAATTTTCAGCCACACAATATCTTGGGGTTTTCTTAAAGCCCTGCCTCCAGGAGTCATGTGATTATGTGTTCCTCAGTTTCATTTTCAAAAAGTAAGTTTCTAGCCTGAATGGTTGAGGAGAAAAGCTTGAAAATGTGACCTGAGTGCATTCTAAATGCTCAGAAAGCAGAAGGCAAAGAAAAAGAACCCAAACTATATTTTAAAAGCTCATGGTTTTATAGCCAATCTCATGATTCGGGGCGGGGGGTCTTACACTTTACTTTTGAACGCTTGGGGTTGGCAATGACACAATTGGGTGCACAGCACCTTGCCTGAAGCACTCAACACCTGTCAGAACCACGCCCTAACTTTCCAAAAAATGGCAGCAATGACTGGGGAGACAGTACAACTAGGGAATGCATTGACTCAGCATAGCTTCTGCTGGCAATACTCTTAAAAGAGTCTTGGCCACCAATGTAAGCTCCCCTCCCTGGATGGAATTCCAAGGCAATGCAGGTCAAAGAGTGACTCCACAACCACCCCTGTCTCTTTGAATTCCTCCTCCAGAGCAAGTGATCACATTCAGTGGATCTGACCCGGCATGTTTAAAACTGAACCAAAAGTATTGATCTCTGAAGGACACTTGTAGTACACCCCAACAGAACAAACAGGTTAACAATCTAAATGTATAATATTTGTAGTATTTGACACAGAATCACATTCTTTTGCTGGTGTAAACTGGTACAGCTCCATTGATGTCAATGGAGTTGTGCTAACTCACACGAGCAGAGAATCTGACACACTGTATTCGCAGGTTTTGATGTGTACAGTGTTCAACAGAGAGGCAATGGTTTTGAGTATAATCTTAAATTCTCCAAGACAGAGATACTACTGTATCAGAACATGAGTGCGCACACTTTCCTTAGAGTGCAGATTTCCCATTGCTTCCTGTTCCTGTGCTTAGCACAGCAACATGCGTTTCCCATATTCTAATATCAGTCCCCAGTGCAATTTTACGCCTGCCAGCAACAGCTAGGGTACAGGTTGTTTCGGCCAGGCCCACTCTCTCAACTGGCACACTCCCTAGATCATCTAAAAAAGAAAATTGGTTCATTCTTTTAGCATAACTTGCTGTTCTTTGGAATCTCATTACAAAGATGATTTTTTAAACTGATACTTTAAGCAAGAGCTGGGTGTTATCAATTTAAAGATTTTTAAGGCCAGAATGAACCATTAGATCATTTAGTCTGACCTCCTATATAACACAGAGCACAGAATTTCATACATTTATCTCTGTATTGAACCCAATAACTTGTGTTGACTAAAGCATTTCTTCCAGAAAGGCATTCAGTGCAGACTTGAAGATTTAAAGACTTCAAGAGATGGAGGATGCACCATGTTCCTTAGTAATTTGTTACAATGGTTAATCACCCTCACTGTTAAAATTTCTAATTTGAATTTTTCTGGCTTTAACTTCCAGCCATTGCTTCTTGTTACCTGTTTCTCTGGTGATGATCTGACACTGAATAGGTCTATGCTACAATGTTCTGTCGGCATAGTCACGTTTGTCAGGGGTGTGAAAAAAACCATGTCAATATGGTTCTTGTAATGGGAAACTATGCCTCACCAACCTGTTAGAATTCTTTGAGAAAGTCAACAAATACGTGGACAAGGATGATCCAGCTGAGTTAGTGTACCTGGACTTTCAGAAAGCTTTTGATAGGGTCCCTCACCAAAGGCCCTTAAGCAAAGAACATTGTCATGGAATAAGGGGGAAGGTTCTCTTGGATCAGTAGCTGGTTAAAAGATAGGAAGCAAAGATAGGAATAAATGGTCAGTTTTCACAGTAGAGAGGTGTAAACAGTAGGGTCCCCCAAAGATCTGCACTAGGACCCTTACTGCATGACATATTCATAAATGAAAAAGGGGATGAACAGTGAACCGGCAAATGATGATATAAAATTACTCAAGATAATTAAGTCCAAAGCTGACTGAAAAGAGTTAGAAAGGGATCTCACAAAACTGGGTACGAAAATGCAGATAAAATTTAATGTTGGTAAGTGCAAAGTAATGCACATTGGAAAACATAACCCCAAATATAGATACAAAATGTTGGGATCTAAATTAGCTGTTACCACTCAAGAAAGAGATCTTGGGGTCATCGTGGATTGTTCTCTGAAACCATTTGCTCAATACGCAGCAGCAATCAGAAAAGCTAACAGAAGCATTAGGAAAGGGATAGATAATAAGATGCAAAATATCATAATGCACTATATAAATCTACAGTACTCCCACATCTTGAATACTGTGTGCAGTTCTGGTTGCCCCATCTCCAAAAAGATATATTAGAATTGGAAAAAGTACAAAGAAGGGCAACAAAAATGATTAGGAGTATGGAACAGCTTCTATATGAAGAGATTAAAAAGATTTAACTATTAACCTTAAAAAAAGGATGACTAAGGGGCAATATAATAAAGGTCCATAAAATCATGAATGGTGTGGAGAAAGTGAATAAGGAAGTATTATTTACTCCTTCAAATAACACAAGAATCAGGGCTCACCCAATGAAATTAATAAGCAATAAGTTTAAAATAATTATAAGGGAGTAATTCTTCACACAATGCACAGTCAACCCGTGGAAATAATTGCCTGGGGATATTGGGAAGGCCAAAACTATAAGTGGGTTCAAAAAAGATACGTTCCTGAAGTATAGGTCCATCGATGGCTATTAGCCATGATGGTCAGGGATGCAACTCCATGTTCTGGGTGTCCCTAAACCTCTGACTACTAGAAGCATGGAGTGGACAACAGCAGATGGATCACTCAATAATTGCCCTGTCCTGTTCATTCCCTCTGAAGCATCTGACATCGGTGTGACACTCTGTATCTCGGGGACACACCTTGAACCCCTATGTTCATCCTTATCATATGATTGTGTGGTATCAAATGCAAAATTTGTCATGTCGAGTGTCTTCAGAAGGCTCATGATGCACTGAGCATTGTTATAGTAAGGTTATAGTAATGATATAGGTTGTAATTTCATGTATATAGTTATGAGGCTGAAAATGTGTGCTCATGGCTTAAAACAAGCCCAAGCAAAAACTCTCCAAGAGCAAGGGGGCAGTTCACAAGTCCTCAGGGCATGTATGAGACAAATCCAGCCCAGCCTCACAGGAACAAAGTATGCTGGCCTAGGCAGCAACAAAGGATCCATTGGACTCTCGAGTGAATCACCCCTCTTTACCTTGGTCAGTCAGGGACTACAATGAGGTAATGCTCACCTGACCCTGAAGTGGGGGAGGAGGGCGAAGCCAAGAGTGAAGAAAGAACATGCTAAAAGGAAGAGACGTTTGCCATGCTTTTCCTCTCTTCCACCTCCATCACAGACATCACCACCAAGTAACTGAAGTGCTGATCAAAGGGGAGATCCTGGCTGAAGGGCAACCAGCCACCCTGTGGTGAGAAGCATCTAGGTTTGTAAGGGCACTGAAACTGTTAATAATAATAAGAGATATACCAATCTCCTAGAACTGGAAGGGACCTTGAAAAGTCATTGAGTCCAGCCCCTTGCCTTCACTAGCAGGACCAATTTTTGCCCCAGATCTCTAAGTGGCCCCTTCAAGGATTGAACTCACAACCCTGGGTTTAAGTAGGCTAATGCTCAAACCACTGAGCTATCCCTTGCCCACAAGATCAACTTAGAATGCATTTTGCTTTTATTTCATTTCACCAAATCCAACTTCCTGTGCTTTGACTTATAATCACTTAAAATCTATCTTTTGTAGTTAATAAATGTGTTTGTTTATTCTACCAGAAGCAGTGTGTTTGGTTTGAAGCGTATCAGAGACTCCTTTTGGGATAACAAGCCTGGTGCATATCAATTTCTTTGTTAAATTGACAAACTCATATAAACTTACAGCATCAAGCGGGCATAAATGGACGCTGCAAGATGGAGGTTCCTAGGATTGTGTCTGGGTCTGCAGATATTAGCTAATGTCATTCAGTTGCACGATCCAAGAAGCAGCTTACATTCCAGAGACTGTGCGTGAACAGCCCAGGCGTGGGGGTTCTCACAGCAGAGCAGGGTAAGACTGGCTCCCAAAGTCAAGGATGGGAGTGACCTAGCCGATCACTAGCCCAGATAGCACCAGGGAAACATCACAGTGGTGCAGTGAGCAGGGTGTATGTACAACTTGTTACTACAAATGAAGTTCACATTTTAAGCACTGATATTTGTGATTTTAAGTCAATCTTAAGTGCAATTGCTAATAACAGTCAGGAGGAGGTCACAGTTTTGTTATTTTCTCTTTGTTTATTTTGGGTGAGGGAAATAAGCACAAGAAAGCAGAAAAATGACTACCAGTGAGGCAGCTACAAAACTAGAGCTGGCCAGACTGGAAACTAGAGAGAAGGAAAAGGATGGCGAGTTTCAAATGTGGCAGGCAGAAATGAGGCTCAAAGAAGCAGCTGCGGCCAGGGAAACTATGGAGGCAGAGGCAGCCAGGGAGGCAGCCAGAGAGGAGGCTGCACAGAGAAGGGCCATGGAAGAAAAAGAGAGAAAGTGGGAAGAAAGAGAAAGAGAGCGAAAACATCAACTAGACCTGCTAGAGAAGCAGAAGCAGAACCCCACCCCCACCCCAACCACTCCAAAAATCCGAACACTTATGTCCTGCATACAGTGAGGACGACGATATTGCTGAATATCTGACTACCTTTGAAAGGCTGTGTGTAATACATGAAATCCCTGATAATAAGAGAGTCTCTACCCTGCTCACTGCACCCCTGTGACGTTCCCCTGCTGTTATCTGGACCGGTGATCTGCTACGTCACTCCAATGTTTGACTCTGGGAGCCAGCCTTACCTGCTCTGCTGTGAGAACCCCCACACCTGGGCTGTTCATGCACAGCCTAAGTATAAGGGAGTAATTCTTCACACAATGCGCAGTTAGCCTGTGGAAATAATTGCCTGGGGATATTGGGAAGGCCAAAACTATAAGTGGGTTCAAAAAAGATAAGTTCCTGGAGGAAAGGTCCATCAATGGCTATTAGCCATGATGGTCAGGGATGCAACTCCATGCTCTGGATGTCCCTAAACCTCTGACTACCAGAAGCATGGAGTGGACAACAGCAGATGGATCACTCAATAATTGCCCAGTTCTGTTCATTCCCTCTGAAGCATCTGACATTGAGCATTGTCGGATGACAGGATACTGGGTTAGATGTACAACTGATCGGACCCAGTATGGTCATTCTTCTGTCTGTCTCACCCAGAAAAAGCCTGGCTGCAATCTACAGCCTCTTCAAGTGTTTGCATATGGACAGTAGGGTGGTGTTCTGGTCGGTACGTGATATGAGACAGATAGAGACTTACCTTCTTATATACTGAATCTCCCAACATTCTAAGTATCCCCACACACTTAAATGTAAATGGCTGTTAATATAGCTGCCTATGTCTTTTTTGAGTCACAATAAATTCTTGGCACACGATTGCCTTGGCTGGTCTAGAACAGCCACAGTGTAACTAACTCTCTGGGTGAATCTTATTTAGGCTCTATGGAAGCCAAATAGCGCTTCTATGACTCAACGCCTGCTGAGAAGATCTGGAGCTATACTATTCCCTATACGCCTATTTCAATCATTCATAAGCACTTCAAAAGGTAAAGCAGGCCATGAAGTTCAAAAGAGAATGTGCCTGCTACAGTAGTATGTAATTTTGTAAACTGTATGCAGAGCAATCTGTCATTGACAGATGACAGAGTCTATAGGACCTGCTATGCAGGTGATTTTTACAAATACTTGTATCATTCAAGGAGTACCTGCTGAGGGTTAATAGGAATTTCCAGCTCGCTACAGAGTGCTTGTTCTTCCCACGTAACCCACCCTCGCATTTCCAGGATTTTAAAATACACAAGTTAGCACCTGTTTGCTATAAAAATGTATTCTAAAAACAGAACTTTCTGTGAAAAGGCCACCTCTAATATTAGTCATTTTACCTTTATGGCAGAACCTAGAAAACTATATTTTTAGTAGCTACTTCCCACTAAGTAGTTAGCATTGTCATGCAAAACACTTGACCTACAAATGCACCGTTTTAAGATCAACAATAACTCTAAAGAAACTGATAAATAGGTTTTTCAGTGGGTTAGGAATCAAGCAACTCAATTTCTGCAACTACTTGTGTAGTGCCTAGACCTATGCAATTAAATGTAATTTCAGTTCAAGTTTCTTTATACAATCTTCAGCTCTAAAACTTTCTCTAGCCCTAATATGTTGTCATTCTATGATACGACACAGAGGCTTTCATATATTGTATTAGAGTACACAATAGATCATCCAGCCTCCCCAATCCACTGAAAGTACAAACAGACAGTCTCACACAGTTATATTCAAAGGGACATAGCCTCTTCTGTCTGCCTTAATGCCATAAGGAATGATGATACTTTGGGTATGTCTACATCTACAATTTTGCAGCGCTGGTTGTTACAGCTGTATTAGTACAGCTGTATAGGGCCAGCGCTGCAGAGTGGCCACACTTACAGCAACCAGCGCTGCAAGTGGTGTTAGATGTGGCCACACTGCAGCGCTGTTGGGCGGCTTCAAGGGGGGTTCGGGGAACGCGAGAGCAAACCGGGAAAGGAGACCAGCTTCGCCGTGGTTTGCTCTCGCGTTCCCCGAACCCCCCTGCAAACCGCAGGGAAGGAGACCTGCTTGCTCGGGGGTTCGGGGAACGCGAGAGCAAACTGGGAAAGGAGACCAGCTTCACCGCGGTTTGCTCTCGCGTTCCCCGAACCCCCCTGCAAACCGCAGGGAAGGAGACCTGCTTGCTCGAGGGTTCGGGGAACGCGAGAGCAAACCGGGAAAGGAGACCAGCTTCGCCACGGTTTGCTCTCGCGTTCCCCGAACCACCCTGCAAACCGCAGGGAAGGAGACCTGCTTGCTCGGGGGTTCGGGGAATGCGAGAGCAAACCGGGAAAGGAGACCAGCTTCGCCGCGGTTTGCTCTCGCGTTCCCTGAACCACCCTGCAAACCGCAGGGAAGGAGACCTGCTTGCTCGGGGGTTCGGGGAACGCGAGAGCAAACCGCAGGGAAGGAGACCTGCTTGCTCGGGGGTTCGGGGAACGTGAGAGCAAACCGGGGAAGGAGACCAGCTTCGCCGCGGTTTGCTCTCGCGTTCCCGGAACCACCCAGCAAACCGCAGGGAAGGAGACCTGCTTGCTCGGGGTTCGGGGAACGCGAGAGCAAACCAGGGAAGGAGACCAGCTTGATTACCAGAGGCTTCCTCAGGTATGCTGGGATACCTGCTTATTCCACGGAGGTCAAGAAAAGCGCTGGTAAGTGTCTATAATTGATTACCAGCGCTGGATCACCAGCGCTGGATCCTCTACACCCAAGACAAAACGGGAGTACGGCCAGCGCTGCAAACAGGGAGTTGCAGCGCTGGTGGTGCCCTGCAGATGTCTACACCTCCTAAGTTGCAGCGCTGTAACCCCCTCACCAGCGCTGCAACTTTGTGATGTAGACAAGCCCTTTGTGAAATCTATTTCTGGCAAATTTTCATTGCTCAGTGGCTGGGCATTCTGAGTCTAAAGACACTGAGTTTGAGACTACCTGAGAAAATACCACGAGTGAGCCTCCTATCATTCATTGAATTACTATATAGCTAACTCAACCGAATTTCATCATCACAATTTAAGAATAAATCTAAATTAGTGTGCTACTAAAAGAGAGACTGTTCCTTAGAAGTAGCAAGAAAGATTGTTGGAACTGAGGAATCTTACAAATCAATCCTGTCCCCAAAAATTTTCAGAATGTAGGCTGTGATATTTTCATCTAAACAGCAATGGAAAAAAATAATCTGTTCAATATTCTCCTATACTCAGCCTAAATGTATTTAATTGCATCAAGCATAACCAGTCTTTTTTCATGACCAGAAAGTAATCACATGCCTGTTATTATGGAAACCTTAAACCACAAAAAGAACGGTAAAAGGTTTGACCTAAAACTCTCAAAAAGTAAAGACATTCATAGCTAAAGCTGTAAAATCTAACCTTAATTCATCGTGTTGTGCCTAGGTATTTGCAAGAAGTACAGGACCAAATCCAGGTTATTTTACTTACAAGTGCAGTCCTATTAGTTCAGCAAGACTACTCTAGGGAGTAGAGTTACCAGGATTTGACCCAAAGTACATAATATATCACAGGCTGTCTGAAGGTCCCTGAAACACCTACCAATGATGGGGTGAGGTAACAGCAGAGTTTTGGCATTCACTCTGTATTGCCTTGATCGTGTTCCATACACAATGCATTGTAATGCATCTGAACCTAGTTGGGGCCTCATTAATCCAAAAATGTAATGCCTAAGTACATACATTTATGAAACAATAATATGTATTAACTCCTCCAGAGCTGTTAGGGTCTCCTGCGTCATGCCTCTTTGCGTACCTTAATTTACTTGGAATTTTGAATTACTGTAATGGGCTCAGGTTATGCCAATGCAGCCACCAAATATTAGCACTAAGGCTTCGCATTTTTATGGCATTTTTATTGAAATGAAGTCAGTGCTCTTGCTCAATAACTGCTTTACAAAACAAAATCAATTGCCAATTTATTTTTCCTTTTTCCAAAATATATGAAGGGCACTAATCAGCATCATGGAATCATAGGCCTGAAAAATGTCAGTTTAGAAAAATACAGGAACTACCATGACCCTGCAAACTGTTCCACCTGAGAAGACCTTTATTCCAGCATGGAGCCTCTCTCAAGTCAGTGGGAATCCACCTGCAGGCACACGTGTCCGCCCACGCAGATCAGTTTACAGGCTTGAGCCCTAAATGATTTCTTTTTTAAATCTATATGGGCTAAAACATTTTACACAATGGTCTTCAGGCCTAGTGAGAGAGCTGTGCACTGTCAGGCAGCATACTTGGATTTTAGTCCAGACTCCAGACCAAGCTCAACATTCTCTCTTAACTGTACAACGAGACAAGTAAGATGTCACATCTAGTGAACATTTCTTGCAAAGCGATCACAAATGTAATTCGGAGGGGCAAGGGGAAATCAATGAAGTAACTATCATATAGAGGCTGGTCTTACATGCCTTAAAATAGAGCTCCTATTAACTTCAATGTGGCTTTAGCTGTCTGATCTGTGGAAGGAGTGCAGTATCGAACTCTTAGTCATTTAGGGCAAGAGCCTGGTACCTTTTGTTAAGTAGTATGCTACGCCTCAACTTGCCCCACTGCAGTCATTGAGAATTCTCCAGGAACTACTCAATATAAGGCTGGCAGATTCCAGCCCTAAAAATTTAAGGCTTGATGAATGAGTAAATTAATCTGCCTCTTAGTATATTACCATGCAGGTGGGGAAGGACATTGACATAACAACAAGCTACTTATTAAGTAAAACTTCCCTTTTTACTGACCGATCTCCTATGCACTAGTGTCATTCCCTTCCCACTTTTATTTCTCCTCCCCAAGTGACTCTCTCTTCCAATTTCATTCATGGAGGTGCTTGCTCTAATCTCCTCCCCCAAACCCCACACACCAAGCAAGGGAGTCCAGGAAAGCAGATGTTTGTCCTCCCCACCTCATGCTGCAGTCATGGCTCAGTTGCCTGTGCTGGACTCTGTGTAAGCTGGCTGGAGGCTACATCAGAAGTTCAGGAGAGGAGTACGTACAGGAGAGCTGCATGTCTATCAGCTCCATACAGGGGCTGAAGTTCAGGTCTGGGGTCATGCGTGCACCTGAAAAAGAACATTGTTGCAGCTCTTTGTTCCCAGGGCAAACAGCAGGTATGTGAAAACTGAGCAGGCTAAAGTTAAACCCTTTGGGGGTTCAGAGAAGTTCACATCACTATTATTATTATTTATTATTTTATTACTTCCATGCACTCCTGCTCTTCCTTAGTTTAAGCCAGAAATAAAAGTGGAGATGCCAAATATCACAGGAATTTTCCTTGTACTTCCAACTCCAGTATTCCAAAATGTACTCACATTCTCACCAAAACATTCTGATTATTCAGACAGAGGTTCACGTGAGTTTTGAATAACAACTTTAGAGGCTTACTTGACACAAGCCAGCCAGGGCTTGGAATGCCAGGGAGGTGGAATGCTCAGCCTCTAAAGAAAGATGGATGTCTTGAACACTCAACATCAATGCTTCTGTCCAATCTGAAGCAACACTGACAGGATCAGAAGAAAGTCACATCTAGTTCTTCACTGTATGAAAGATGCAGGTCCCAGAAAACAACTTGGGGTCTCAAGGTTGGGGGCCCTGACAGATGTAAAGAAAGGAAAAAATGAGAGGCCACTGATAGATTTGAGAAGAGCAGGGAGGATTTGATAGGCAGGGTGTGCTAGAATGTATCTGGAACCTCAGGGGTTAGGGCAGAACCCTCCTGAGATAACAACATCCCTCCCGAAGCTGGTCTCTACCACCACCCCATTTCCCTATGTAGTGGTTTATCCAGGAGAGCAGAATTAAATAAGGGGGTTTGTTGGGAAGGTGGGTCTTTTAACTAGCAATTAGAAGCTACAGGCCTGACCCTGTGCCTTCTGAAGTCAGCAACAAAAACTTCCAGTGACTTCCATGGTGCAGGGTCAGCCCATCTATGACTTGCTGACTTGACATGGGAAGCTCAGGAAGAAAGCAACTTGCCTGTCCACAAATAAGGACACTAGCCCACGTAACTGAGAAAGGTGTTTCTCCAACACTTTTACTGTTTGTTTCTTTTGTTATAATTGCTGTTATTCAAGACAATGAAAAAACTATGAGTCTGGAAACTGAGACAGAGAGGCCAGTTGGGGGTCCCTTTTATTTGTTTTTATTTTTTTTTAACAGACTAAAGTAAATGTAGCAATCCAGAAAGGGGGAGGTGGGAAGGACATGCACGTATAGGTGCCTTTTATCAACCACAGAATTAGATGTATTTGTTACTGAGGAGAAGCATGGGGTTGGTAACAGAGGAGAGCAGGAAAGGAATTTTTTTTGCACTCCTACAACATAATAATCACTAACCCTATTATTGTTGCCATGGTGAGTCTCAGGGCAAGTCTCATGTTAAATTTCAGCCTGTAACAAATTTCTTCTACAACTGGAGTTAAAAATTTGAGCACAGGAATTTATAATGGAAATTATGACAATCTTAACGATAGCTGCATTTACAGCGCCACTATAATTAGAGCACATTATACTCTTGTCATTTGCTTACCGATCTGACTGGTTAAAATAAGCTGTCAAACTCACTCTGAACAACTGTAGAGAAAACTCTTTTTAGGATTTTTTAACCCATTTTATTATTGTTTGTATTTGTTTGCATTACAGTAGCATTAAGAGGCACCAATGCAGGTTGGGGCCCCATTGCGCAAAGCACCATACACAGTAAAACAGCCTTTGCCCCAAAAGAGCATACAATCTCAATAGACAAATCAAAGGATAGGAAGTGTAAAAGAGGCTTACTGAGATGAAGTGACTTGCCCCCAGCAACAATGCTGGGACTAGAACCCAAGTTTCCTGAATCCCCATGTAGTATGTTAGCCACTAGTTCTACAACTTATTTACCCATTATGGGCCACATATGCAGCTCTCTGTGTGTTATGGGGGGGGGACACATGCACACAATATATATACTACCTGTATGGCCCTGAGGATGTCACAGGGGTCACAGCTGTGTGCTGACTGGGCCACGGGTTGAGAACCACTAAGGTGACCAGACAGCAAATGTGAAAAATCGGGACAGGGAGTGGGGGTTAACAGGAGCCTACATAAGAAAAAGATCCCAAAATCAGGACTGTCCCTATAAAATCAGGACATCTGGTCACCCTAAGAACCACTGCACTAGACCACTGTGTCTCCAAAGTAAGCCTCCATTTTTGTTACTCAACTATATTTTCATAGGCTGCTTGTAAAAATTAAAAAGATGTTAAAAGGCTTATGTGAAAACTTTCCTTGGAGAGAAGTTTCAGGTCAATGTGGGACATCGACAATAGTGATTTTTTCATCACTTGTTGCACATGAGTAGGAAGGCCAGATTATCTTAAAATTAATAGTTTTTCATTAGCTGGAAGGTGCTCCCTTTTTTAGTTTTTGCCGCCATATCCATTTTATCAGGACCAGGGCCAGCTCTAACTTTTTTGCTGCCCTAAGCAAAAAAAACAAAAAAACAAACAAAAAACAACCTGAGCCACCGCCCTGCTGAAACAACTCCGAGCGCTGCCCTGCCGAAACAAAAACAACCCCCCTGAGCACCACCCTGCCAAAACAACTTACCCCCAGTGCCGTCCCGCCGAAACAAAAACAAAAATCCCTGAGCGCCATCCCACCGAACCAAAAACAACCAAAATAAACCCGAGCGCCACCCTGCCAAAACAAAACAAAACAAAAAAACCAAAGCGCTGCCCCACCACCCCAAGATTGGCTGCCCCTTAGAAGGTGCCGCCCCAAGCATGTGCTTGGTCAGCTGGTGCCTGGAGCCAGCCTCGATCAGGACACATTTTATGCAAAAGCCCAATACACCCATGATGTATAATTTCTTTGGTTTCATGGAGTTACACCAGGAATGAACTTAGCTCAATAGGTCCAGTGAGGTTTTAGTAATCACAAAGTGTCTTGCATTAGACAAGTCTGGTTGTTCTCCATCGACAAACTGGCTAGAAAAAGGCACAGCCTTATGGGCTCAAACAAGGGCGGACTAATTGTATTGCTCTTTGTCAACAAGCTGGTTTTCCTCCAATGCTCCCAGTACTGACAAACCAAGTTGTTACTACTCTTAATAATATTAGTGACCTCATTTTTGATTACTGTAGGAACTGGAAGTGGAAAAAGTACAGAGAAGAGCAACAAAAATTATTCAGTGTATAGAACTGCTTCCATGTGAGGAAAAATTAAAAAGACTGGCACTGTTTAGCTTGAAAAAGAGATGAATAAGAGGGGATATGATAGAGGTCTATATAATCATGAATGGTGTGGAGAAAATGAACAAGGAAGTTTATTCCTCCACATACCCCAAGAACCAGGGCTCACCCAATGAAATTAGTAGGGAACAGCTTTAAAAACAAACAAAAGGAAGTACATCTTCACACAACACACAGTCAACTTGTGGAACTCATTGTCAGAGAATGTTGCGAAGACCAAAAGTATAACTGAGTTCAGACAATAATTTGATAAGTTCCTGGAGTATAGGTCCACCAATGGCTATGAGCTAAGATAGCCAGGGACCCAACCTCCTTGCTCTGGGTATTCCTAAACCTCAGCCTGCCAAAAAGTGGGACTGGATGACAGGGGATGGATCACTCAGTAATTGCCCTGTTCTGTTCATTCCCTCTGAAGCATGAGACCAGCCACTGTCAGAAGACAGAATACTGAGCTACATGGACCATTGGTCAGACCCAGCATAGTCATTCTTATGTTCTTACGCTAAACTATTCTGTATAAGATAGTAATAAACAAACAAAAGTGAGTCTCCATAAGATGATTTCAACTCTTACTAATGTCCTCAAAAAACTAAACTGTGTGCGACACCTTCCAGCATGTGACAATGTCAACAACTTCTAATCATAAACACTATCAACTCAAAACAACCTAGCTCTCATTTCAATAAGAAAATAGTATGTCTTGCTTGCAGACATACCAGATTACACAGTGACCAACATTGCAACAGTTCAAGAGGCTGTGTTCTTTACCACAATGTTTAAAGCATATTTATAACTAAAAGCAAAAGGTGAAGATAGAGAATTGAATAGTCTATATTGTATTATAGTAAGACGTCCTATGAAAAAAACAAAATCTATAATTCTCAAAAATCTTAGTTTATTGCCAGACTGAAAATACTACTTTTGTGTTGAATGTTTAGGTAGTCAAACTAGTCATAAAGTTCAGTATACTAGCAATTCAGATATTTTCTTTTTACTGTCATATAGAACCATGTCAATTTTTTCTTAGGCATAAAATGCTATCTATCAATGGAAGTGACCCTCAAAAACCCCATGATTTTTCATTTTGCACCTGTGGGTGCTGGATTAATAGCCCTCTTGCCAACACAAGTACCCATCTATCTAAATAGTATAGCACAGGCATAAAGCCCAGCCAATTAGCCTCAATCCAGTTAGAGGGACTACCGCTAGCAAAAAGGACAGTTTAATCAATTGCTGTCCTTTCAATCACAGGTAACATTCAGTCCTAGTGGGAGCATCTCTCTTCTCAGATTGCTAGCAACTATACCAATTGGGATGGGGGGAAGGGGTGGCGTGGCAGACCCTTAGCTGTCCCCTGCGGAACTGGGAACACCAAACTCATTTCACATAGGCAACCAATCCCAGGAACCCACTTAGGAACAAATGCAATCTGCAAGAGAGCTGTCCACAACATGCCAGCAACAAGGAGAGGGGAAAGTCGCCTCAGTTTGCCCTTAAATAAGCAGAGTTGACCCAAACTCAAATGAAAAAGTGCATTCTCTTTGTGAGTGGGGAGCAGGAGAGCAGCTCTCAAAGTGTGGAGGGAAGCTGTCCATGGGCGGGATAAACAAATATACAGTAACACTGCAGTATCAAAACTGTAAATGGGAGCCTTTGGGGCCATAACTGTAGGGACACCGCAATATTCCTTGCCAGAAGAGGGGCTGGTTTAACAGGGATCTGTTCCGGGGTGGGGGTAGGAAACTGGGGGAACTGCCCCTTCTAGTAAGTCTGCGGGAATGGAGAGGTGCTAGCCCTTTGAGCACACTGAAGGAGATGATAGTGGAGGAGTGAGGAGTTGCCCTCGGGAGTCCAGCTGGTGGGGGTTCACAGAAGGGAGCTGTGCCTGTGGCCAATATGGGTGTGGCTGGGGAGGGACAGTGGGAAACTGCCCCTGTGGCTGGGATGGGGTGGACAGCGGTGAGTTGCCCCGTGATGGTGGTGCACAGTGGTGAGCTGCTCAGCGGTTAGGGTGAGTGTGATGGATGGATAATAGGGAGCTGCGTCCGGGATCCGCGTGCATGAGGGTGGGGAGAGAACTGCTCATCGGGGATCAGGGTAGGGGTGCATGGCGCGGAGGGGGGGCTTCCCCTGGCAGCAAGGTCGGAGAGCATAGAGGGAGCTGCCCCCCCGGGGAGCGGGCTTGAGGGTGCATAGTGGGGGAGCTCACCCAGGGATCGGGGTGCATGGCGGGGGGGAGTTGTCCCCCAGGGAGCAGGGTCAGAGTGTATGGGGGGAACTTCCCCCCGGGGAGAAGGGTGCATGGGGGGGAACTCCCCCCCGGGCAGCGGGGTGCATGGGGGAGCAGGGTGTATGGGGACAACTTCCCCCCGGGGAGTAGGGTGCATGGGAGAATGGGGTGCATAGGGGAAACTTCCCCTCGGAGAGCGGGATGCATGGGGGAACGGGGTGCATGGGGGAACTTCCCCCCGGGGAGAGGGGTGCATGGAGGGAACGGGGTGCATGGGGAGAACTTCCCCCCGGGGAGCGGGGTGCATGGGAGAATGGGGTGCATGAGGGGAACGGGGTGCATGGGGGGAACATCTCCCCGGGAAGCGGGGTGCATGGGGGGAATGGGTGCATGGGGGAACTTCCCCTGGGGAGCGAGATGCATGGGGGAAGGGGATGCATGGGGGGGAACTTTCCCCCGGGGAGCGGGATGCATGGAGGAACGGGGTGCATGGGGGGAACTTCTCCCCGGGGAGCGGGGTGCATGGTGGGGAGGAACTTCCCCCGGGGAGCAGGGTGCATGGGGTGGAACTGCCCCCTGAGGACCGGGGTCGGGGTGCACAGGGGCAGCGGCCGGGGCTGGGCAGGATGGCTAGCGGGAGAGCAGGGGGTCGGTACCTTCTCGCCGGTCACCACATGCAGCCCCTCGCGCACTTTGGCGAAGGACCCCTCTCCCAGCTTCCTGCCGATCAGGTAGTTGCCGACGCGCTTGGTGTGCTGGAAATCGCGGAGCCGCTCCCGCGCGCCCGCTGCGCTGACCCAGGCAGCCAGGAAACTTCCCTCCGAGCCCAGGGGCGGCTTCCGCGGCTCCCCGCCATCGCCGAACCCCGCCGCCGGCGGCTCGCTCAGCAGCCCGTCTCCCGCAGCCGCCGGCATCCTCCTGCCCCGCTTCCGCTGCTGCTACTGCTGCTGCCGCCGGGCACCTTCGCTCGGCATCGGGGCAAGTCCCGCCTCTGCACAGTCCCCCCGCGGCCAGCGGCTCTGGGCGCCGGCCCCAGCTCTGCAAGCCGCGCGGACAGGCTGCAGCCAAGCGCTCGCCTCCCGGGCGCACGTGGGGATGTGGGGGCGCTGCTCGGGCGCCTTCTCGAGGCAAGGAGAAAAGTTCCTCCGACCAGCCGCGGGCTAGACTGGGGGGGAGGTGGGGCGGCCGCTCCAGCACGATCCTCTCCGGAGAGCGCCGGCAACAATGCAGTGTGCAGCCAGCCTAGCAACTACTGAAGGCGAGCGAGCAATGCTGGCACACAGCGCATCACGTTGAAGAGCAAGCGAGAGCCAGCTCCCGCAGCTCAATTGTCTCCAGTCCCCGTGCAATCCGGTTTCCCTATTGGGTCTTTCTCTCTTTACCCCTCCCCTCTGTGTGTGTGTCTGTCTCCCTCGCTCTCCTGGACTGTGCAGAGAGGTGCTTTCTCTTTGCTTGAGGCGCCCTCTCGGACGGGGGAGGGAGGGGAAAAGCCTCCTTCCGTTTGAATGTGCAATAATTTAATCCGATCACACGCGGCGGGAACAGATGTGATCTAAACTCAGCACAGCAGCCTGAACATTTTCAAACGCTGGTCGCCCCTCCTTCCCCCTCTGCTAGTGCACAGCTCTTAAAACAGGACACCCCAAAAAACATCTCCCAGAGAGAAAAGCCTCCTGAAATTCATGGCGGTGCACCTCTCTATAGATAATTAGACTACAAATCCCAGCTCCCAGCCAGATACAGACATTCTACGTGGTTCTTTTTCTGAACATGTATGTGTGGGGTTTTATTTTCTCATTATGTTTTATTCTTGCTTGAGAATATTTTTATGCTGCTCCGCTTTCCCCACCTTTCTGCTCTTGAACACTTCAGGTGTGTGCCTTTTTTTCACTCCTTTGTTGGTGGAATGTGCTCCAGAACTGAGATCGTGACAGTTCTGCTAGTGAGTGCATGAATACTGCCCCCCCCCCGCCCTTACGTTATTAATAAATCCAGAGAGTGCCAATGCAGTTCCTATGCAGCTTTTCGAGTACCACCCTTTTGCTTCAGTTCAAATTATCACTTTATTTACAAGTGGGTTCTACATTTTTAAGTTCTCTACGTTGATTTTGTTTTTACTGATTAATTCCAAGTTGCATTTTACAACATAACTTTATTTGGTATAGCTTCTTTCCTATAAACTGTATCCTAAAATGTTTTACAGTGCTTCATAATACACCTGCAGCATTAAATAAAGCAAGAGGGGAGACAGAGTTGGAGGCATGGGTTCTGATCACCATCCTCTCTCACATCCCACCCCCTTAGTGGAGCGTGGAGCAAGGGCAATCCCTTCTGTGCAGATCTTCCTCATCCCAGGCAAAAGGAGAAGAAATCAGACCCTTCCATTCTCCTCTTCCCTCTTTTGTACACAGTATGTGCAGGTATTTACAGTGGCAATCAGGGACATATACAAGGAAGGATAATAGAATCTAGAGATTTAAAAGATCTATTGGATCATTAATGCACTGAGGTCCTGATCCTAAAGCTAATCACCCCTCAACTTACACTGAAGTCCCTGGGAGTTGAGGACATTCAGTACCTCACTCAGGTACTGAATTCCTGTATATACATAAAAGCCCTTCCTGAGCTGGCCCAGAAGGCTACTGACCTCTTCTCATTTAAATTCCTACCTAAACCCTCCCTGTACCATGACACCCACAAGAAACCAAAGATGTTTCTCTTTATTTACACTTAAAAAGTCAAAATAATTTTGCTCCACCATGTACACTAACCTTTGCTAAGTAACTGAATAATCTTTTTGTTGTTACCACAGTGCTTCCTCCAGTCCATTTATACCCTGCTGTTTTGCTGCCCCCTACATTGCATTATGTGTCTGAAACTGCTCTGTAAGCTCTTTGCCTTAGAGTACAAATAAGAAAGTGCCCCAATTTAGCATACTGTTAGAGACTGTGAAATAATGAATACTGAAAAAACTCCTCTCCCTCTATGTGCAGGGTAGAGACATTCCCCAACAGGGGTTACATCAGCTATTATTATATTATTGGTGAAAAGATAAGTTTTCAGCTGAGATTTCAAATTAGATGGAAAAGTAATGAGGGGAAATATGGGCAGGAACTGAACAGAAGGGTCTAACACCAATAGAACTTATTTTGATGGTTTCATATACACACATCCCATGCTCTGGGCACAAGTACAGTATTACAATATATGCAAACAGAAAATAACAACCAAATTACCCACCAACTCTCAGTTCCCACCCCTTTTCCAGAACTACATCTTCCCCTTAAGGAAAAGTCTGGAAGAACAAATGACTCTTTCAGCTTGTCCTGAAGTTTAACACTTTCAGACTCTGGCATGCCAGACCAGGGAACAAATGCCACTGCTGCTGCTATCTCACCAAGATTGGCCTGCTCATGCCCTGTTTCAGTTAAACCAAGAGAGACCATAGAATATTAGGGTTGGAAGGGACCTCAAGAGATCATCTAGTCCAACCCTCTGCTCAAAGCAGGACCAGTCCCCAAATGGCCCCCTTAGGGACTGAGCTCACAATGCTGGGTTTAGCAGGCCAATGCTCAAACCACTGAGCTATCCCTCCTCCTCCATTGAGCATGAATGGCACCTACCCAACTGCATCATCCTCGGGGGCTTCTCGCAGGGCAGTGCCCTATCACTCTACACGGCGCTCACCTCCCAATACCAGCTGTCTGGTATCGTGGCTCTCAGCTGCTGGCTCCCGCTGCACAAGACCTTCCCTCAAGCAGCAAGCAATGGCATAAACAAGGATATCACCATCCTGCAGTGTCACGGGGAGATGGACCCCATGATCCCTGTCCACTGTGGAGCCCTCACCGCTGAGAAGCTGAAATCCGTCGTCTCCACCACCAAGGTTCAATTCAAAACCTACCCTGGAATGATGCACAGCTCCTGCCCTCAGATGATGGTGGTGAAGGAATTCATTGAGAAGCTGCTGCCCTGGATTTAAGCGGAGCCACTCAAGACTGTCACAGGGAAAGGACGCAAGGTCACCACCTCTGATCTTTCCCACTGATCCTGTCTGCTGCAAATGGAAGCCATGGCAACCAACCTCAACTCCAGTTGTTTTCCCTCCTTTCAATCCTTCCCTCTCCTGTCTCCTCTGCACCTCGGTCCCTCAGGCGTGTGGGGTGTTGCTCCCCATATCTTGAATCAGAGTAGCAGTCGTGTCAGTCTGTATCCGCAAAAAGAACAGGAGTACTTGTAGCACCTTAGAGACTAACAAATTTATTTGAGCGTAAGCTTTCGTGGGCTACAGCATGCATCCGATGAAGTGGGCTGTAGCTCACGAAAGCTTATGCTCAAATAAATTTGTTAGTCTCTAAGATGCCACAAGTACTCCTGTTCTTTTTGCATATCTTGAATGCAGCTGGTTGGCTCAACTGTGGTAATATGAAACAGGGGAGAGTCTCTGTGACAGTCCACAGAAGGTGACAGTGCAAGATGAGAAGAAGGAGCAGAGAGGGAGTAGAGAGAAAGATAAAGTCCAAGGAACAGGTAGCAGCAAGTTCATGGAAGGTTTTAAAACCAAGGAGGATTGATATTCTCTGACCATGCAAATAATCTGGCCCTGACCAACTTTCCACACTTCACACAAACAACTCACCACTACCAGTTCCTCCGGACTCTAGCAAATCACTTGGAGCTGATAAACTCTCCCCTCCCCTTCCCTATACCCTTCAGATATAAGTGTTGCAGCTATTCCCTGACTTCGAGGAGAAACTGGGAAGGCTTCAGGACCATCCTCTTCACTAACACCAGAAATGTTAAGTCCTGCTTGCTGCACCACTGAGAACAGACTGTCAGGAGGAGGGACACCTTCCGTGACTGACCCTAGAAACTTTCAGAACATGTCAGGAGTACAGCTGACCAAATAACAGATCTTTTTAGTTTGCTGGCAGTTCTGAAAAATCTAAAAAAAAATTGTTCCGTTTGTGTCATATTGAAACCTTTCTGAATTTTCAGCAAATTGAAATGTCAGAAAATTTGCATTTTGGATCAAACAAAACATTTTGTTTCAGGAATTTGCAACATAGGCAAAGGCAGTGAATGACTACACACACAGAATTGGAGGAGGATGAAGAACCTTCCTCCTAACTTCTAGTCCAGTGGTTAGAGTACTCACCTGAGTTGTCACAGTCCCCAGCTAAAGCAGGAAGTAGCACCCAGATTTTACCACTACCAAGTGAATACTCTTACTACCAGGCTAGAGGGTATTCCAGAGTGAGGCTCGCTCAGTCTCTCTTGTGGCAGCTGTTCCACTTGAATAGTGGAGCAGTCATTGCACCAGAAACAGGTAATAGCCAGGTGTTTAGAGCACTTACCTGGAAAAGTGAAGACTTGTGCCCTGCTTTGGAGTGGGGATTTGAACCTGGATCTACATCCCAGGTGAGTGCCCAAACCACTAAGCTAAAGATAACAATGGTGGAACCTCTCGTTCCTCCTCAGTTTTGTAAATGGTACCTAAATCCCCTTGTGAGTCTAACCTAGAAAATCAAACCATTTAGTTTGGGAAATGCATCAACATTTCTGAATTTTTTTTTGATTGAAACAATTTGCCAAAATCAACAAGAAATTGCAAAATGTTTCAGTTGACCTAAATCTGCATTTTTTGGCAAAAAATGTTTCAGCCAAAAAATTTCACCCAGGTTTAGTCAGGAGTACAACTGGTGGGACACTCATCTGGCCATTAGGACCATACTTTGAGGGAGAGGCATATATTACTGTGTTTGTACACACAAAGATACATGTCAGCTAACACAAATGTAGTTTTGGTCACTGTGAATAGAGTTTAATAGAAGTTAAGCCTGTAGTCATTTAAACTTTCAAAAAAATTTTTTTTTGAATGGATGTTGCAGAGACCATGACAGGAACCCTGAAAGAGCCTGGTGACTATTTTTAAATTTTACTAAACTTGTGGACAAAATAGCTTGACAGTATCTTTTTAAACAGGCAAGCCTCTCACCTCTCTCTGGTTTTTACCCTATCCAGCTGTGCCCATCAGGGTGCAGTCTGGATGGAAGGGGATTGCTGGGATCAAAGGCTGCATTTGTTTCTGTCAGTGCTTTAATTTAAATTTAACTCCTGTGTGCTTCAATCTGAGCTGTAGTTGTCCTAGGTAATGACATTTTCTGACTAACTGTTGAAATTACTAATGAATTAAAGGTACCAGCCTAGTTACAGGTTGAAAAAGCTGTTATAACCAGCTACTAAAAATAAGTAAGAGCCAGATTTCTTCCTACAAATGCAAAGAAATTCAAAGTTGTTTTGTCCTTCACTAATTTCATTGTTCTAAAATATTGCAGTTTCAATCAGTGCTATGAGATCTTTATAACAGCTAGGAACAACGGGGTCATTTAGACCTTGGTACTGAAAAAGGAAATGCATGGGTCAAAGCAGACCCCTCTGCAGGGTCAAACCCCATGGGAGCCTTAGCACAAAGTTTAATCACTAACCTCTTAGCTATTTCATTTTGCTATACTTGTAAAAGCAGCATTCTAAGCACTTTTATCTAGCGGTTGAAGCAGTAGAGTGGATGCTGGGATGCCTAGATTCTATTCCCAACTCAGCCACTAGGTCTTTCTATGACTTTGGCTAAGATATGTAGCCTTTCTGTGCCTCAGGGTATGTCTACACTGCAATATAAGCACAGGCTCAGACACAGGCTTGAGCCCAGACTCTCCCTTCTGCGTACACAGAGCTCTGTATGACTTAGACCCAGGTCCCAACACCTTGCAGGACGGGTGGGTTCAAGCATGGGTCCTGTTAGGACTTGGGCCCAGACTCCATTATTTTGCAGTGTGGATGCAGTTCGGGCCTATGCATCCTGGACTCGGGCCCTAAGAGTCTGCCAGTGCTATCCCACAATCCTACTGATGGTGTTGTTTGTCCTCTCTATTGCAAGAGTAGTCAATCAGCTCCCAAGAAATGGTAGCAAACCCTGTCCCCCCTTGTTCAAGTACAGTAGCTTCCATTTTATTTTGACCTCTGAACTGCAAACACAATGAATATTCTCCTGCGTTTGAAATGGCCACCGACTAGAGGAAGACCTTTGCCAAATGTACTGCTTCCCGGTCGTGAGGGTTTTGGTGTATCTCTGGTGCAAGGCTGGCAACAAGTTTGATTTTAGTAAGAGCTCCAGGAATGACTACACATACCAAAAGACAGCAAAGAAGCTGGCAGTGTTGGCGATTCACTGGACCAGTACAGGGAGAGGATTAAGTGACAGAAGACTGACTACCAAAAAGTTAGAGATGAGCACTGTATCTCTAGGAACTCACCATCATCCTGCCCCTTTTATGAGGAGTTTGACCAGGTGCTGGCTATTGCACTAGGGCTGCCAATTTTGTTGGATGTATTCCTGGAGACTTCATCACATGACAATCTTTAATTAAAGATTAATCTTTACTTCTGGGGACGCCAGGCCAACCCTGGAGGGTTGGCAACTCTATAGTGTACTGAGCATGGAGCCAACAATGCTTCATGATGGGCTAGTCCGCTGGAATGGCAACCTTCTCCCCCTGGGTCCATTATAGGACTGGAGAGGAACCAGCAGGTGCTGGATCAAGCTAGTGAAGTGACTCTGGTGCTGGAACCAGTCACTGTGAAGGCTTTGCTACCAGAGTAGCTGAAGCATATCCTGGGTCCTTACTTGGAGGAGCTTTTTTATGCCCCGCCCACCCCTGCTGCAGCACTGACAACAGAAAAGGAAGAAACAGGACGTGCGCCAAAGCCTGGTACGTTTCTGGCTCTGTGTTTGTTTTATTAATGTAGGAATGGGAGGGATTTCCAGGTTATGAACCAATGCAAAACCACGGATGGCAGCAGGTATCTATGGCTGATTACATGCCAGGACCTCGGCATCCCCCTACCACTATGGAATTCAAAATGATGACAGGGAAGCACTTAAAAATGAAGTTTTACTAGAAATTTACACATTCTTGCTCGGATGTGCTGGAGGGTTAAAAATAAGAACCTTATATTGTCCTCCTTGTTAGTACACTCCTCCCTACCAACGCAACGGTGTAATGAGCTGCCTGTAAACACAGAACTGCCTGGGAGGGGGGAGGTTGAAATGAGTCCATTTATGAATGTAGTCCATGGGTGACAAAATTGTTTGTCCGAAATATGGCTGGGGGGTGTATATAGCCCAGAAACATGCTCTGTGGGGGTGGGGTGTCACTGTTGCTGTGGAGTTCTTTGCAAGTCCACATTAGCGTGTGTGTTTGCATGCAGTCATAAAATGCTCTATCAGAAGCCATGAGGAGGCAGAAATCCATGTAGACACTAACAGAGCATCCTGCTGATTCCTTCAGGAGCTTTATCCCAATCCTGGGTGCTGACAACTGCAAACATATTCCCCTAGCAGGAACATCATATAGTCACATTTTGGGGAATGGTGTATTTTCCCAGGGCACTGTGGTAGCTGACCAGCCCTCTCCACTCATAGTTGTGCTGTTCAGTCACCATAAGTTTGAGTATTTCGGTGGCATACATGGCTGGCCTGCCCCTAGAAGCTGGGAATAAAGTCTCTATTTGTCATTCAGAAACCACAAGAATTGTTATGTCCTCCAAAATATGGAATGTCTGAAATGATAGAGAAGGCTACACCACAGCCACCCACTTCCCCCAGAGCCCAGAGTAGTCTGCAATTTTTAAACAAAATTGGGATTTTTAAACCATTCTCTGGGCCCTCTTTTCATTGTGATTAACCCAGTTGTGTCCATGGAGTTTCTGGGATCTGAAGAATTCCTCTGACAATATACTGACATTCAGTTTTGCAAAGTATCATTTTTGTCCCTGAGAGTCTACAAGGATTGACTTTTTTGTTTGGTTGGGGGAGGGGAGATTGTGCTCTTGCACTGAACCATTTGTAAGACAATAATGCTCTGTTTTATGTCTGCTTGCAGGCACCTCTAGTTCTACTGGCCGTTGTACCTGGTAGATCGCACATACTCCAGCATAAGCCTGGGTCTCCATACAGTTATGGACCAGTCCAAGAGGAAACGATTTCCATGATGAACTTTATGGTTGACATTCTGAACATAGCCAACAAGCATGTGCAATACCAAAAAGAGAAGGATTCATGGCAAGGGGAGAGGCAAGTAGAGAGGCACAGGCAGGCTGCAAAGCCAGAGGACAGAATGGCAGCGTGGGAACAGACACTTGCATTGCCTTTCCAGGAATGCTGGTTGAAGGAGGATGACATAGTGCTGCAGAAAGACCTGTTTGAACAGCTGCTTTTGCTAATGGCTACAAGACTGCTGGCTCCAGCTGCCCCTTCACTGTGGCCCAAGTCACCTCCACGGTACCAGGGCTGACGAGAGGCGGGGGAAGCCAGTACAAATTACCGGGGCCCAGCTGTCCAGAAGGGGGCCCAGGGCCTGGCTTCGTCGGCCCTGTTTAGCTGGTCCGCCCTTACTGGGGGGGACCGAAACAATTTTTCACCGGGGCCCAAACCCGCTCTCGGCGGCCCTGCATGGTACCATGTGCTACATACCAGGAACACTTTGGACAATTCTTTGTTTAGGCGGCCTGTGCAACTGGGACTTAGCAGCTGGACAAGGCATATCTACCCCCCGCATACTTCTATCCCTGCAGTGACCCCCTCCCCTCTGCATACTTCTACCCCATGCTGTTCCCCCTACACTGCATGCATCCACCGCTGCACAGAGCCCCTCCCCTGTGCAGTCCATGACTCTCCTGCAGGCCTCCACACCCATGCAGCAGCAGTAAGTGCATGCTAAACACATAAGAAAGGGAAAGGAGAACATGCCAGGGGACACATCCAAAATTAGGGGATTTTTTGATGACATCGTTTGCCCTGTTCAGTGTTTGGTTTATGCATTTTGTTTTATTACTAGTTGTAAAGTTGGTTTGTTACTTCAGTGTTTTAGTGGCAGCTGGCCTGCCTGGCAATACGTTAATATAGTTATTTTTGTAATACAAGTAAAAGCTTTCATTTTATTAAGAAAATTTATTGCCATCTCTACATCCATACTATAATGTGTATTTTGAATAATAAAGATAAACACAGGATAAGGCACAATTGGCAAGTTGTATTCAACCGCAGTATCTCAGTACATCTATGTACATCAGTCAATAATGTAAGGGCACTGTTCCCCATCCTCATTACATTAACAGTCATATCATCCAAAATAAAAATGTGGGACAGTCAATACCCCACATTCACTATGTACAGTGACAGTACCCCTTCCCATGTCATTGCACAATGTGACAATGCCTCATTTACTGTAAATAGTGCTGTACAAAAACATTGATAAACATACTATTTTCCCTCTTCCATTGGCCCATTCAAGTCCTTACTGTGGGAGCACAGAGCATCCTTGATGTCTGTTGCCCAGGTGCATCCTGTTCCAGCTATGACTGATGCACTTTCTGGCTGAGTGTATCAGTTCAGCAATCCACTACTGTCATAGGGCGATTCAGGGGCAAATGGCTCATCCTTGGCTTTGCAAAGATTGCAAAGAGCACTGCAAGCCGTAATAATGCAGGCAGCATTGATAACACTGGAATCCCAGTGGGATTTCAATCTGCCAAACGCACATTCAACCACATTCTACACCTGCTGAGGGTGTAATTAAACTTTCTTTTGCCAGGACCTTTGAGATCAGGATGTGGTTTCAAAAGGCAAAGCAAAAGGGGGTACATGGGATCCCCAGAATAACAATGGGGACAGTAACTCCATTTATGACCATGTCATTTGGTGGGACTAGTGTCCCCAGCCTATCCATGAATGTGGACTCCCAACCAATGGAAAACTTTGGCATCATGAGCCTTTCCAGTGCAGCCCACACTGGCATCCATAAATCATCCAGAAGGGCCTGCACAATAATGGAGTACCTTTGTGGTTTATGTACTCATCTGCTCCCTGAGGAGGGCAAACTGTGGGCACATGAGTCCCACCAACGACCCAGGTATTGTCTGGAAAGCCCATTCTCTCAAAACCAGCAAATACTCCAGGAATATTATTTATGCCTAGGTTAACCAGATGTCCCAATTTTATAGGGCCAGTCCCGATATTTGGGGCTGTGTCTTATGTAGGCACCTATACCCTCCACCCCATCACGATTTTTCACACTTGCTATCTGGTCACCCTATTTATGCCCCCTACCACTGCGTAATCCCACACCTGACCACTTCCATTCCTGCCACAACTTTATCTACAGTTGACTTTCCAATACTGAACTGATTAGCAACGGACCTGCAACAGTCTGGGATAACTAGCTTCCAGACAGTTATAGCAACCTTCTTTTTAACTGATATGGCCACCCTCACGTGTATGCTGTGATGCTGGAAGGTCGGGGCAAACAAGGCAAGTTCTGGATCCATTGATGGACTGAAGGGACCACTGATGGACCCACTGATGCACTGAAGGACCCGCCGCTGAAGTGCCGCCGAAGACCCAGAACAAGCGAAGGGCCCACCGCTGAAGTGCTGCCGAAGACCCGGAGCGCCGCCAGGTGAGTAAAAATTAAAAAGGCACCTCTAGCCAGGGAAGAGATTCTCACTGGGCGCGGGGCCCTCTTAGGCGCAGGGCCCGATTCGGGGAATTGGTGGAACTGGCCTAAAGCCGGCCCTGGCTGTGCAGTATAAGATAATGGTAGTACCTGTATGCTCATACAGAAATCCATATGACAACAGTCCTCTGACATTTGATAGGATATATTTACAAAGATTCAGTTTTGAATACCCTTACTCAAATTGAATAGTACCTCACTCCTTGATTTCAGAGCTAATACTTAAGGAATAAGGAATTTACTATAAGTAAGGGTATTAGAATCTTTCCTGCAGATACATATTCTCTCTCTCTCTCACACACACACACACACACACACACACACACACACACACACACACACGTAATCCATAGCTACAGAATCCATTCTTGCTCATTCCTTGTCACAGAATTGTGCTCCAGAAGTGAAATTTTTATTTGAAAAATGTTATCAACCAGATTCTAATCCCATTGACGCCAGTGTAAATCTGAAGAAATCCCACATGAAGTGTATTTACACCAGGCTAAAAAATGAAAGGAAAAACCAGGCCCTATGTTTCTAACCCTTATGGTTATGAAGAAAACTTTGAAAACACAGAATGTAAAATGATACACTGTTTCCTTTCTGAGTTTGCAAATAGCGTGGAAAAAAATACCTGAGAAGTATGAAATGACCTATTCATCTCCATGGTTTGTTCACTCCGAACTCTCAAGATAACATTAAATGTAAACATTTTAAACCATGTGATGATAATTTTAACAGAAATGTCTAGGTAATGGGTTTACCCCACAATTCCACACAGCCTGCCTAGGTGGCAAAAGCCCCAACTATCCTTATGTAGCCACCAAAACTTCCAGCTCTCCCACACCCACAGCCCAATAACTTCAATGGTTCAATTATGCGTTGTCAATACAAAAGACAACAGTATGTTGAAAACATGGAGACATTATAAAAACAAACTGAATTTAATATAAAAGTAAATAGCAGGGGGCTGCTGTTCTGATTACATTATTATTTTTCATCTTTCATTAAGTTAAAGTATCTATGTAAACATTTAAATTAAGCTGCTGCAAAACCTCTAGTCTGATGCACCAGAGTATCATAGAATTCAAGGACCTTGAATTTAAGTTCCATTAGCCAGAGAGTAATTTGTATAATTATGCATATACGCATACATTTCATGATTTTGGCAAGCCCTTAGATATTGGACACCATGTAAGAAACAAAGAGGACCTTAAAATGTTATGGCTCATTAGAAATTTTTATATTTAACTTATAAAATATATTATAATAGTATTAAAGAAAAATAATCTCTCACTCAAGTCGAGGAAAGTTGACACAACAAACTAATCTGCCATAAATATCTGAAATTTAAAAACACAGATGGCCAAATTCTGCTCTCAGTCACACAGTGACCTTGCTGAAATCTATGGAGTTGCACTGGGATAAGTGTGAGGCGTGTTTGGGCAGTGTTATGTATGCAGACAAAGCCATTCCAGTTTACTTTCTGGGTCAATCCACGTTGTGGTACTTACACATTGGTAATGTAGGTATATAGGCATATTCAAACACACCATAAAGCTAAAGATGAGCAGATATTTGAAAAAAAACTTTGGGTTTAATGCTGGTACTGAACTCAAGTCTAAATGATTCTGTACAACTTACCTCTTAAAAATATATTCATAGGTCAGAGGACATGCAAGTGGCAGACTCATCACAACACTGTGTCAGAAACAAGAACCCACTGGACCATGAATGTGTAGTGTTTTTTGTTTGATTGTTTGCTTTGATTTGTAAATCAAAAAAAGATCCCAGCCTACCACAGCTTTTCAGGACCTAGTTTGGGTTTGACGACTCAGTATTTGGGCTGAACCACAATCAGGAGGCATCTTTCATATTCTAGTACCTACAGTCACAGCTGATCTTTGAATGTTAGTACTTCAGCCATTTAAATACTTTTTCTAACAAATTTCCCAAACCCATAGTTTACATAGGACGAAAAAAATCTGTAAGCAAACTGAGTGATTCATTCCTGGGCTAAGGATCTATATGCTTCATTTAAAGCCTGAAGCAAACTTTTGTAACTGAATTATAAACTCTTGGAAAATAGAGTTTTATAATGGAATTGCAGATAGACCCGAGTATATTTGAGCTGTGTAAAGGCAGTTACTTTGGCGGTGGGGGTGTAGAATTAAATGCTTAACTTAAAAATGGATGCTTGACAGCTGGTCTGGAGTATCTCCACTTTAGCCCTGCTGCATACCCTTCTCTACTTGTTTCCTTTTCTGCAGGCAATAGCAACCAGGTGATTCATGTACCGCATGCCTGTAAAATTAAGCTAGCTCTTTATTAAGAGAACTATTTACACAGAGGCTGCAACTTGTGCCATGCGCATACAGACTAACTTCCTGGTAACTAATCCAAACTCTTCCCTCCTGGAACCTGTGCTCTTCCATTTAAGTTCCATGCAGGTTGCTGTACCAGGGGTGTACAAAAGGAGTGAACAGGATCTGTCCAACCTAGCGCAGAATGTAGCATAGCCAGTGTGCTATAGTTGGTTGCCTGCTTTCACATTGGGAATTATGGACCAACAGATCACTAGGGTGCACAACAAGTAGGTCTGCATGTCCCCGTGCAGGACTGGGCTCTCCCCAAGTTTAAATATAGTTGTGCAGGAGTGCCATTTATTCACTGTTTACCATCAACTGACAGTTGGATTCCTGTAGGCTCAGAGTTGTTGTCTGTCAGCCAGAAAGACAGCATCTTATCCATGAAATTATATTTAAATCAACTAGCACTACAGATTTCTATCTGGTATGAAAAAAACAGTAAATAATATTTAGTTAATCATTAGTTTGATTGTTTTGCACAAATTCCAAAATATCATTAATATATATCTATACAAATCCTACTAATAAATTCAGTGCTAAGTAAGAATTTAGGACACATTATAGATTTTAATTAGATGATAGCCCTTGAAATGAATGCAATTTTTTTTTTATAAAATTCCTCTTGGTGCTTGAAACAGAAAGCATTAATTTTCCCTGAATCTTCCTTTGTATACAGATAGACTTGCTGCACGATTATTGTTAAATCTCATTTGCAAGTCATGGTTAACTTGCTGTAGTCATGTCTCTCTATGCAATTCTCCTAGCTACTGAAACCAAGAGAAAAATTTGGAGATGAGGGATTCAATTATGAAGTGCACGTTTGATTTTCAGATGTGAACATTTCTGCATGCACATGGGACTTTACCTACTTTGAAACCATATTTTACAAGTGACATTGGCTTATGAACAAAGAATGTAAGGCAAGGTTTAAAATATGAATCATTTCCATGTGATTCAAATAAGTGCTAAAATAGTTTAATTTAGATGGGATTTGGTATATTCAGTTTATGTTCCTAATAATTTATAATTAACAAACATGACTGTAGGGGACTATTATTAATTACTTATATAACCCAGGAGTGCACAGTGCTTTGCAAATATAAAGTTAGATGTAGGGCCAAATCCCAATTTCTTTATTAACGAGATTATTCTTACTGGCTTTAACAGAGTTACTTGTGCAAGTAAAAGGGGAAAGTTTTGGCCTCTGTTTCCTGCTCCAAGTATTTATGCAAGCAATTAAAGGATGAAAGCAGGAGTAGGCAGAGGCATAGTTGATCAGCAGTGGAAGTCTGGGCAAATATAGTATGTTTTAAAAGAGGATTTGATGAAGAAGAGATGCCAGACAGGAAGAAGGCGGCTGTGCCAAGTACAGTGGGGGACATGAAGGAAGGCACAAAGACAAGAGCGGAGGAAGTAGACAAGTGAGATCTCCAAGGATCTGTAACAGCTTTCAGGATGGACCACAGTGAGCTTCCCATAGGATCTGGAGTTCCTCTTGAAGATGTTATGAGAGCGGAAAGATGTCCTCCACATTCCAATGACACTTTGGGTCCCTTAAAAGTGTTTCCACTAGTGAAGTGATATCTGTTTATTCCATCACCTTCCATTCATACCTTAGAGAGCCCATGTGTGGGGACATCTTGATATCAGACTTGCAGTTTTCCCCATCCATTGCCTTACAGGGATACTAACTAAAATGATCTTGAAAAGAGAAAAAAACGTTTGAAGAAAAGTCCTTTATTTGGCCAATGTGTTTCTATATTCCCTGGAAATTATATTTTGTTTTAATAAGGACTTCCTATCACAGAGGCAAACTCTTCTGTTTAATGATTCAGTGATGATATAATCCTGAGCATATACTATATCGCAGTCCGTTGTCATGGAAGTGATTGTGAGATGACTTCTCTGCAGCATCAAGAGAAGACAGTCTAGGAGGAATCAAAATTCTTGTCTAAGTATAAATAGCACCAGGATAATTAGCATACAAACGAAAATAATTTTGAAACAGCTGTAAGATAAAAGGATTTTATTTTTAAATGTATTTATCGGACACTCTGAGTACCTGTACATAGTTTAAAAATAAGATACACAATGTACTGACCAAAGTTAGTCTCAAATAGACTCTCCCAGAACAAGCTACATCTGAGCGTCTCTGCCAGTTCCTCAGGCAAGCCCTGAGAAAACATATGGGCCTTATACTGTGCCCTGATGGTCAATAGACCAGTGGGAGAAGTAAATTCCAGAGCTGAGTATCCTTCACCAAGAATGCACTGCTTCCAGTCACCAGATGTTCAAATGCAGGGCATGTCAACAAAAGCAGCCTGACTGGTCTCAGCTGTCATGATTGTCCACAATGGCAGAGGCAATTTCTAGGCAGATAAGACTCAAATTGCATAGGGGTTCATCAATCAAAATCAGTACCTGATATTGCTCCCAGAACCACACAGGAAATCAAGGTAGATTTTGGAGGAAAATTGTAATGTACCCTCTGTGGCTAGCATTATAAATAAACAGGGTATCTGCATTCTGCACTATATATGTAGCTTACAAGTGGTGCTCCTGGGTATCCATTTAGATGCAAACTTGATATATCTGAAAGTTTTCTTCAGTATGAAAATCCTTTTTTAAAGTATCTTTTTTTTTTTTTTTTTTTTTTTTTTTTTTTTTTTTACACAATAGCTCAGGCAGACAGTTTAAAGCACTTTCTCACAGAGCTTGTTGGCATCCTGCTCAGAGCTCAACGGTCAAGTCACATTTTGGTCTGCATAGGGATCTTTTAATGTTTCATGGTTTTCTTTTATATACCACCATCAGACTACTTTAACTCTAGCTTTCTGGCATCAGTGACTAAGACTGCCACAGTGTGGTAGCAGCAAGACTGTGAAGCTACTCAATTTCACTACAGCAAAACCTGGCCAAAACCAAACGTTAACTCATCACTAGTTTGCCGCTTACTCAGCAGAATGTTTACTCCCATCTGCGCTCTGGTTCTCGTCAGATTTCTTGTTTGTTTTTTATTTTATTCCCTGAAGTAGTAGCTATAAACTTCATTCTCTGCAGAGATCCAGAAATTCTCAAACACTGTAATTATCACATTCAGTTTTTAGAGAGGTCAATAGCACCAGAAATTAAAACCTGTGAGACAATAAACAATTTAGAATGTTTGGCCACTGTCTCCACCCCCATAACCAATTTTAGTTAAGGAACCCTTTACTCAAGGTTTTGTTAGCATCTCTCTCATTTTTACAAGGAGAAAGAGATGGATTTTCCTAACCTTAGCTGTCTTCCTTTTTGTCTCCTATGTGGCCACTCAGTCCTTCCCTACACACTGGTGCTAAAGCGGGATTTCCTCTGAACACTCCTAGGACAGGGAGAGGACGAGTCACTCAATGCTGGCAGCATGGATGTTGAATGGACATTAAAATGGATGGCAGAAAACCAGACTCTGCAGAAGCAACAACAGTTTCTTCAATGGTTGGCTGCCCAGCTGCAACAGCAGCAGCCAATTCAGCAGATGGCAGTGCCACAGCAGCAATGGAAAACAGCTGGTACAACAAGTGGCTGCCTCAAGGGCAGGCTGCAGTCCTAAATGCTCCAGACCCATAAGTACTACCAGATGTGTCTTGCTGGCCACGTGAACAGCGGGCAATCCAGCAGGCTTCATATCTGATAGGGTAGTTCAGGCTTGGAAGCTTCTGTTGCTATTCTGGACCACCAAACATCAATGAAGAAATGTACTGAGATGTTTTTTTTCAAGCAGAAATATCTGCCTAGAGTCTGTCCCTATGCAGTGGCCCAGAAGCTACAAGGTAAAGTTTTCAGAAGCACCGAACTCCTCATTTTCAAAAGTGACCGGCACTTCAGAGCCTAACTCTCACTGAAAATCTATACAAATGAGGCTCCCAAGTACCTGACTGACTTTTGAAAATGGGACTTAGGCTTCTAAGTGACTTAGGTGCTTTTGAAATTTTTACCACAGAAACTATGTTGGTGCTTGCTGACACCTGAGCATGCAGAAGTGATTACGGTGGAATAATGGTTCACATGGATTATTTCCATCAAGAGGAAGTGACTGGATCTACAGGCATCAAGCAAGCAAACATCACCTTGGAAAGTGAGGGAAGCTCTGTTTATAGATCCTTGCCCAGCCAAACTGGAGTTGGGGTTAGAAATAACTACTGCTCTGACAGTAGGAGAAAACCTAATCCCTGAGCAGAAAGCCAAGACTGTCCAATTAATGGCAAAACCTTTTCACTGTGTTTTTGGTGCTGGTAGGATGATGACATGAAATAAATCACCTTATTGAAAAAGCGTGAAAAGGAGCGTACCACATCTCATGGAAAATGCAGGAGTTTGCAAAAGAACTCCAAAAAATACCTGAGTCAGAGGTCACTGAGACAGCTCATAGCATATGATAAAACTCCATGGTCCTCATCCCAAAACCAGATGGGTCCAGGAGGCTCTGCATCACCTTCCCCCACATTCCTCCAATGCTGCTTGTTAGGATATAGATATTCAAGCCTGTCTGGATTGTGTATTCTCATCACTTAGCTAGTTATACAGGTATAAAAGAAAGAATCAAAATCATTGTCTATTTGTATTAGGGCCTTCTCTCACTGTGACAGTCTAAGGCCCTGTTTAGTCATATTGAAATAAGGCAATCTGGGGCTGTTAGGACGATGATCCAATCTATCACCTCCAGAGAAAGGGAAGAGCCTAGAACATGTAAAAGGAAATTTACTTTGATAGTTTTCTGTTTAGTAAAAACTCACTTATCAATAGACACAGCTGAAGAACCCTTATGTCTGTGTAGATGTAGTTGTGAAACCCTTATGTCTGTATAGATGTAGTTATGAAATCCTCACTTCTGTATTGTTTTGTATGTTTATTTGCATGGTCTCTGGTTCTGTAATTGTTTCTGTCTGTTGTATAATTAATTTTGCTGGGTGTAAACTAATTAAGGTGGTGGGATATAATTGGTTAGCTAATCATGTTACAACATGCTAGGATTGGTTAGGTAAATTTTAGTAGAATGATTGGTTAAGGTATAGCTAAAAATATTACTATATAAATTAGGGGCAAACAGGAAGCAAATTGGGATTCGAAAATAAGGAAAAAGGAACTTGGATTTAAGCTTGCTGGAAATTCACCCCAATAAACATCGAATTGTTTGCACCTTCGGACTTCAGGTATTGCTGCTCTCTGTTCATGCGAGAAGGAGCAGGGACGTGTGAGAGTGAAGGAATAAGCCCCCTAACACTGCGCTGTGGCATGTCTTCCTCTGGCATTCTGTTGTGACCACCCATTCCCTCTCACTGTGATGCCCTGAAAGATGCTTCATATTAACACTACCTAGCATTGCCAGCTGCACACGTTCAAAAATCATGAGTCAGGGCTCCCAAAATCATAGAATTGACTTAAAATTGTGAGATTTAAAAAAAAAAAATCATAAATGTTAGGTTGTTTTTATTTGACTTCTGGATTTCTGAACATTTAAGGTACACTTGGGTTTGTGACTAGTAACACGAAAGACAGACAGACATTTGCATGTGGAAATGGGGCTTTGAGAAAACCACCAAACAACACAAAACTTGCAACAAGATTGTGAATATTGGCAATAGTCCCTACCCCTCATATTGTTTCATATCTCAGAGTTAGATACTTGACATTCAAAAAGAAAGTTAATTTCCTTGCATTAACTGAAAGGTCTCCATGTTTAGAAACCTACATTTGCTATGAGTCAATGACCCTATAAAAGCTTTTTCTTCATTTTAGGGTAAAATGTCATAGTACAGAATAATATTTGATTATTACACAGCCTCTTATCTCTTGAAACATACAAGGACGCAGTCCAAAGCAATGTATTAATATTATATTAAAAAAGAAGAAGATATGAATAAGTTTTCTATGTCTCAATTTGTATGCCTATCTGTTTCTACATATTACTCAAATCAGCTGGTGACAAATGTACACCTTTTCTAACTACATCTATGTTCAATAGATTTGATTCATGTGGAATCTCCATCATTGGAGATTTTTAAGAGCAGGTTAGACAAACACCTGTCAGGAATGGTCTAGGTCTAGGTAATACTTAGTCCTGCCATGAGTGCTAGGGATTGGACTAGATGACCTCTCAAGGTCCCTTACAATCCAATGATTCTATGACTCAGTAACTTGTCAAAAATACTTATTTTCCAGCATTAAAATATTGTGTCTGGTATTTACATTAGAAGTTTAAAGATGGATAATTAAATGCAAAAATTAAATGAATGCAACTTAAAGTTGGGAATATAAATGCAAAAAAATCAGGAAACAAAAAGATAAAGTTCTCTCAGAAAATTTACTTCTGACCCATTGCACATACGACATACGTAGTATTTAGATTGTTGTTTATGCCATTAAATATGGCCCATAACATATAAGATCCTGCAAACATTTGATCACATAAGCCCTTACTCATGAGTATGCCTGTCAAACATAATTGCACTATTCACATGAGTGAGGTTTTCCAAAATCAGATCCTAAATATGTACAGTATGACCAAATTAATGTTAATGTGGAATCTTAATTTCTAAATTTCCTGACTTTTGTACATTCATGTCATGATTCAAAGCCCACAGAAGTCAGTGGAAAGACTCCAACTGGCAATGAATAAGGCCCTTAAATTGTCAACCTAATTATTACAAGTAGGCTTTTTTAAAATTTAATTTGCCCTTTTTAGAAAAAGAGCTAAAAAAGAGGAGAGAGGCAGAATAAAAGAGAGAAGGAGAAGAGAATAGTGCTGTGTTTGTGTATGTATTTGACTGAAATATCACACAAAGGCATATTTGAATATGTGGAGACATCAGGTTGGTTGTTAAAATGCCCATAGATAAGGGTATTATTATAATTCCTGCATCTGATCCTGTAGAAAATGTACTTTTGCCTGGGGAAGAGTACTGATGGATAGGTGGACTCTGAGGTATCATGAAAGATTTGGCGGAAGGTATTAGCCACAAAACCTTTGGCCTTGTCATCACTGCAAAAACCCATGTTCTTAACTCAAGCTAACTCGATTTTATTGTCTGTAGTGAAGACAAGGGGGGAAGTCGTGAGGGTGGTTTATGATGGAAAGGGATTAGGAGGCTGGTCATGGTCCCGTCATAAGATTCAGAAAGGGAGGGGATCAGTCTTGTAATTGAAGTTAAGAAGTTGGTACTGTAAGAAGAGGTTGGTAACTGTGATGAGGACCAGTGGGGTGCGGTTTAGTTTCTTTGATCATGTGATCATGTGACCCTAAGAACCCCTCAGTGCCAACTGGCAATGGGTTCACTGACAGGTCTGAAACTCACTACACCTAGCACCCTGCTTTCATCGTAGTATATTCATAAATGTTGTTATGCAAGATCTTAAATGAAAGCCAGGACCATGCTTATCATTGATATCATTATGAAGTATATGTACAGATAATGTGTAAAAAGTTATAAATGTACAATGAAAATATGTTCCTAAAGTCTGAATCAAGGCAGGATTAACAAACAGGTTTCTGTCGGTCAAAGGATGTATATTCACCTGTCTGCCTCAGTTCATATGTAAATTGCGCATTGTAAGGCAGCACCAGGGAAGGCCTATTTGCATACAAAGTCAACATAAGGATGTGAAGTCAACATGGAGTCAGCACACTAGGGAATAAACCCGGGGGTCATCCTGACTCTGGGGACAAAACAACAAGTTTTGGGGATATAATGAGACAGAAAAAGGACATGTCTTTATCCTGCACCTGGCTGGAATCACTGTAAAGGATGTGTAGGTGAAATAAGACTGCTTTTCGACAGATAGTTAGCCTGTTAAAGTTTAGTCACTAGAAAGCATTATGGATTTTGTATAAGCTCTCTCTTTTCATAGTCCTTATTTGCTATGTCTTAAATCTTAACCTTTGATAATACACTTATGACTGTTTTCATTATAAAGATATCTCAGTGCTGCAATGGTATGTAGGAGATGATCCACAGCTGATTCAAGCAAGCTGCTGTGCACACCATCCAGTATTTCTGTAAGTAGCCAGTGACAGGGGCTGGATATAGGGGAACACTACAAAGGGTCTCAGGGCCTCAGGTGCATCAATTGTTAACCTACAAAGTAAAGTGAGGGCAAACACTGCACTGAAGAGATTGTCTGGGGTGGCTATGACATTCCAGGGTGCAACCCAGACCAGTGAAGGGCTGTGTCCCCATTTGCCCTGTCTCACAATGCTTTGCTGCTGTACCCCCCAACCTTGGCTCCTCACAAACACCCAAACATCATGCAGGCCACACCCTGAGTGTATGTGTATAGCCACAGCCCTGGTCCAGCAACTCTGACTCCAGCAGTCTGTTGGCAAACACCAGCCACACTCTGGTTACTACTTGCAAGGTGACCCCAACACACTCCCAGTCCTAGATTTCCCCCACGAAAATGTGTATCCTGGACAGTCCAGATATATTAGGTCCATATCCCTTCAAAGGGGGATCAACTGCTACTTTAAATGGAGTTATCCAAGCAATTTATAACACTGGGTTCATTTTGATTAAAGCACAAAAAACTATAAAGAGACTTTAAGTGAGTACCAGTAATGAGACATTAAAGTCAGAAACAATTTCAAGAAAAATAAAGCTAAAATGCTTTCTACTTAACAAACCAGACTTGGTTTAAGATCAAGTCACATACTACATTTCTAGTAACACTGCTGACCAAATTCTCAAGTTCAGTGGCTATTTCTTGTATCTTTGTAGGTGAAAAAAAAAGAGAGAAGAGAATAGGGAAAGATAACTTGGGTATTTTTGCCCCTCATTTTTATAGCCCAGTCCTCCTTTGAGATACGTTTTCCAGAAGGTTACCTCTCAAAACAAAATTTATTCAAACAATAAAGAAGGCAACATTGTCTGGTAGTGAAAAAAAGATGTACGCTGTTTCTTCTCACCTCTGTTTGCTGAAGTAAATATTTTCCTTGTCTCCCTCCTTTACTACCTGAGGACCCTGTTTACAACTTATACGTAAACTGAGGTAAACACACATTCCTTTGTTCAAGACCTGCTTAACCAGTTCTGCCTAATCAGTATTACTTGGATTTGAACATGTGCCATCAACATCATTTTGGGGAAATTCAAAATTTTACATATAATGTTGCTACATACATTTCATCATGATATTATTGACCAGTGAATGATTCGTTTTCAAATGACACCTCTCAAGGCATATTTTTACTAAGATTATTACAATAATGTGTAGGGTTTGATTACAGGGGTGCATTCTGTCACAGTGGCTTATACAGTGTTATCAGGGAGCAGATACCCAGTTAAGCATCAGCAAGTTTCTTTTGCAGGACGCAGGGGGACAACCAGGTGACTCTCAGTCCTGGGCACCCTGAGAACCACCACAGATTGGTCTGAACATATTGGTGTATTTGAATATCCAGGCAATAGGTAAACAAGTTCTTGTTCTCTATATGACCCAAAATATGATGAGCCACTATAAATATGTGAAATTTTGAATAGATATCTGGGGAAAAGTGGAGAAGGCTAGATCAGCCTGGCTTCTTCTGGAAGAAGGAAGCTATATGGAGGATAACATCTCTAACCCTCCACATAATCCTTCACCCCATATGCTCACCGCTCATCTGGCAACTGAAGGAGCCTAGCAGATTTAGTGGAATTTCTGCTCACCATCTCAACCAAGTAATTCAGATTTCACATATTATTAGGTGCCGTGCATTCTGTAACACAAATCATCAGAGCAAGTAAAATTTTAGTTGAACATGCAATATGATGATCATCAGTTTATAAAACAGACCATAAGGAGTGATGGCTAGCCATGGTGTGACGCAGGTCCTGTTTTTCAAGGCAGGTGCTTCCAGATAAATCCATTGTATCATGCAAAACTATTAGCCCTTCAGGTCTAGGGTTGCACGGGCTTTAAAATCACTGTTGATGAAAAGCATCATCACCATGACCTAGCTGGTTGAGTTTATGCTGGCCCATAAATATGGAATTGGATTGGAACATGGAGATATGGTACAATGTGTGCGCATGCATATTCGACATCATGAACAGGTGTACAGTTCCAGCAAACCTGAAAGCCCCTCACATAAATAGGAGGACTGTACCTCACAATCAAAATTAGTATGAAAAACCAACCACCTGTCTGACAGAGCCAGTAAAGATTATGTAGAATGATTATGAGGAAGTACCTAGTTATTAAATATACTGCAGCATTTTCAATCACTTACAGTTTTCAGTTTGTATATGTAAGCATTTTATGGAAAAACAAGTCCCCTGAATTATAATACCGTAAGAACACATACAGATTAAAAAAACATAGTTTTGTCTAGAAATAAACAGAGTAAGTATTCTTAAAGGGATCAAAAGCAAATATGATTATATTTAAAGGCTGATGTTCAAAATGGGCCAAATTCTACAAACCCTTACTCACTTAAGTAGCCCTGCTGAAGTAATGAGACTACAATACTTGTGTGCATAAGGACTACTGTTGTAAAAGTTTAAAGGATCCAAACTCCGTGGATGAAATCCTGCTTCCATTGAATTCAATGGGAGCTAGGCCATTGGCTTCAATGAGGCCAGGATTTCACCAATGTTTCTAATTAATAAGGAATATAAAAAAAGATTCCAACAAAGTTTGACTGTCAGCAGAATAACAAAACAAACACCAACAAAAAACAACCCTACATTAACCTGGAGTTAAGGTTGTCAATATCCATTTCTAAATAATAGATTACTAAAAATAAAGGAAATCCTGAGATAAGTTTCTCTCCCAAACGTTAGAAATAATGTACTCTTACATAATATTTCAATCAATACGCTTAAGTACAAATAAGAAACCAAAAAATTACATAGCAAGCTTTAACTCTGACCACAATACGAGTTCAACTTCCCAGTACATATACCTATGTTTGTATGCTTACAGGATACCTTTTCTGAAGAACTTTACATTCATAATCATAATTTTACATCATATCTCAAAATTTGTAGGTAAACACTTGCTACTGAAAATAGAGCTTCACCAAAGTTATGGGTACATCAGAAAACATTCTTGCTATATATATAAAACCACACATATAACCACCCCATGGCCAGAAGTTTGTTAATACTACTAATAGTAGCAAAGTCAAGCATGTCTCTAAGTGTTTTCAGGATTGGGGCCAAAATAGTTATTGTAGCTGCAAGAAATGCTCTTCATAAATGTATAACAAATTAAAAGAAGTATCTGATTTACATTTGTTTAATTAATTTTAAGATAACTTTACACTTCCATTTTCACACCTACATCTATGGTATTCCTACACAAAATAATGCATTAATCTTGAATTAATGACAGATTGAAGAGGATATCTTAACCACACCTCTGACATATAAACTTCTTAATTGTTCCTTGAAATACAATATTACATCTCTGAAAATCTAGCGTCTCTGGTTGGGCACATAAAAATGAAGAAACCCAAAATTAGAGCCCACTTGAAAATATAGACCCAAGTGAATTGCCCAAGTTCACAGAGCAAGTGGTAACAGAACGTAGGAATCATAGACTCATAGAATTGTAGGACTGCAAGGAACCTCGAGAGGTCATCCAGTCCAGTCCCCTGCGCTCATGGCAGGACTAAGTATTATCTAGACCATCCCTGACAGGTGTTTGTCTAACCTGCACTTAAAAATCTCCAATAATGGAGATTCCACAACCTCCTTGTGTAATTTATTCCATTGCTTAAGTATCCTGACCACTAGGAAGTTATTCCTCATGTCCAACCTAAACAGTCCTTGCTGCAATTTAAGCCCATTGCTTCTTGTCCTATCCTCAGAAACAAAGGAGAATAGTTTTTCTACCTCCTCCTTGTAACAACCTTTTATGTACTTGAAAACTTATGTCTCCTCTTCTCCAAACTAAACAAACCCAGTTTTTTCAATCTTCTCTCATAGGTCATGTTTTCTAGACCTTTAATCATTTTTGCTGCTCTTCTCTGGACTTTCTCCAGTTTGTCCACATCTTTCCCGAAATGTGGCACCCAGAACTGGACACAATACTCCAGTTGAGGCCTAATCAGCATGGAGTAGAGTAGAAGAATTACTTTTCATGCCTTGTATCAGAGGGGTCGCCGTGTTTGTTGCTTTTTACAGATCCAAACTAAAGAGTCCTGTGGCACGTTATAGACTAACAAACGTACTGGAGCATGAGCTTTCGTGGGTGAATACGAAGTGGGTATTCTCCCAAGAAAGCTTATGCTGCAATACATTTGTTAGTCTATAAGATGCCACAGGACTCTTTGTTGCTTTTTTCATGCCTTGCTTATAACACTCCTGCTAATACATCCCAGAATGCTGTTTGCTTTTTTTGCAACAGTGTTACACTGTTGGTTCATATTTAGCCTGTGATCCACTATGGCCCTCATATCCCTTTCTGCAGTACTCCTTCCTAGACAGTCATTTCCCATTTTGTATATGCACAACTGATTGTTCCTTTGTAAGTGGAGTACTTTGCATTTTTCCTTATTGATTTCATGCTATTTTCTTCAGACCATTTCTCCAGTTTGTCCAGATCATTTTGAATTTTAATCCTATCCTCAAAGGCACCTGCAACCCCTCCCAGCTTGGTATCATCCTCAAACTTTGTAAGTATACTCTCTGTGCCATTATCTAAATCACTGATGAAGAGATTGAACAGAATCCAAACCCAGAACTGATCCCTGCGGGACCCCACTTGATACAGCCTTCCAGCTTGAATGTGAACCACTGATAACTACTCTCTGGGAATGGTTTTCCAACCAGTTATGTAATGCACATAAGGTGGGTGACCTTATAGAAACTCCATCTAGGTTGTATTTCCCAGTTTATTGATTGCCAGTCCCTTATTCTAATCACATTTCCTATATCAGTGTAACACATCCTAGCCTTTTTCAAAGACAGTTTTCTGATGTGAAAAAAAAAATCCACATTAAATTATTTTATATGAAGATTTCCAAAGGCACAAATGGCTGTGAGGCAGTTAATTGCCGTTGGAAATCAGTGTGAGTTAGGTACCTAACTGCCATCTATGGCTCTGAAAATCTGCCTCAATACTATTGGAAAGAAGATGGTCACCATAGCTTTGGAATCTTTCCCAGAAATGGTTTCTGTACAGGTGGCCAAACACTTTTAGATCTATCAATGGGATTGTAAATTACTACAGCACACATTATCACAAAGATCATTTTTAACATGGCATCCTACATTTAAAATGATTGCTCATAATTATGTATCTGTCACACTAAACCTCTCACCACACTCCCTTCTCTATCCTTGAATGCTCTTCTGTTTTAAGTAAATAAAGATGATCTCAGAGTATGTAAAGTCATATTTTTCTTGGTGTTAACATTTCTACATGTCATTTAATACTAGATAATATATAGTAGCTCACTCAGTAGCAGCTTCAAGCAGCATTAGGAAATGAGGCAGACATTCAGGAGATCCTTGTTTGTGATTGGTCACATTACCACACTAATACCTGCATATTAATATAATCCAAACAATGGGTTATGCAAATTGGTATTAGTATTTAGTTGCCTAGCAACAGCAGAGTGGCTACAGAAAACAAAATATTGCTATACTACTACAGTGAGCTCTTAAAAGAGACAGCACTGCAAAATAAAAAGACAAAATATACAAATACTACTCATTTTAAAATGTAAACAAAATCCTGAAAAATCAAATTACTGTATTTTCATTAGATGCACAAAGCTGAGGTTAGGGGGAGCTAGATGCTTTCGGTGAGAGAAAATGGGATTATTGAGCCTTTCACTTCCAGATCTCTGTTCATATCTAATCCAGGAGTCCTGTTCTGCATTTCTTGAACATTCTGAATTTTTATTCTAGTTATGGAGGTGTTTAGCACAAGCAATGCCAGATCAGGCCCCAGGTCAGAAATTACCAAAAACTGTTACATATCTGATGGTTATTTGGAGGTCTATGTGGTCTCAGTCCAAGTGTCCTCAGGAAAAATTTTCAAAAGCACCTAAACATTTAGGAGCCTATGTCTCATTGAAAGTCAGTGGGATTAAGCGCTTTAGGATCAGTTTTTTCAAAGACATTGAGGTACCTAAACTTGCAGATAGATGGCTAGTGAGATTTTCAAAAGCAACTAAGGAGGTTAGGTACCTAACTCCCATTGAAAGACACTTTTGAAAATCCCACTGGGCATTTAAATGCATCTGTAGGCACTTTTTTGAAAATCTGAATTTGAGGCTCTTTTGAAAATAGGATTTAGATACCTAACTGACTTAGGAGCTTTGAAAAATTTATCCTCAAAACAAAAAACTGCCACTACCCTAATTGGCACCCTACTGGCAATCTCACAAAAGGCTCAGAGACTGAACTACCATCTCACCTGTGCTGATGGGCCTTCTAAGTCAGATGTGTGGTAAACCGGAAGGAAATGTGCACTTCTGCAGACTATATTTTAGCTTTTCTGTGGAAAAATATAGGATATCACTCTATAGCAGTGCCTATCTGGCACCCTGCATGAGCATTCAATTTATATGCACACAATTTTTTTTTTAAACTGAAGACTGCATATATTTTGTAGGAGGCTATGTCACTAATTCAAAAATTCAGCTCAAGAGCATATTGTCACTTTAACAGGCCTATTTCCAGTTAATGGAACTGAAAGTTACACTTGTCCATCCTACCCACCAAGATGAAAATATACCCCTAACCCTTATATTGCTGGGCTTTCAATATGTGTGGGCGTTTATTAATGTTTTATACTTTATTGGATGTTTTGCACTGAAAGCTAAATATTCTGATCCTTAGGTTAACAGGTCCAGAGCAAGATTATAAAACTTTGCAGTCATTGAGCACCTTCTATCTGGGGTTCTCAAAATACTTTATGAACATTGGCAAATTTAAAAATACATAACCTCAGAAAGGTAAGCTAATAACCACATTTTATGGAAGAGGCACTGCAGCAGGGAGTATGTGGCAGAGCTGTGTACAGAAAATCAGGTCTCCTGTCCACCAGTCTATGCTAAACTCAGAATTCTATTCTATTCTGGTTCTTATACTACCCTTATTACTGTAGTATCTGAGCTCATTCAAGGACTGCATTAATTATAGCAGACTGGAGGACTGAGGAAGCTTGATGGCTTGACAGCAAATTGACACTTTCACTTCAGTACAAAGTGCTTCACCCTTGCTGTTCTTATAAAAAGTGATGCAGTTGGGCTGAAGGGAGTCTTTGAAAATAGATCAGTGTTAAAAAACATGTGTGGTAGGGAACAGCATGGGTCACCACACCCTGGAGCTATACACCAGGTGAAAGCGCCAGAGCAGTGTTAAGGGGCCCTAAACACCTTGGTTCCTATCCAGGGAGAATTCCTCTGGTGGACACACTGTGATAGACAGTAATAAAACTTCCCTCCCAGCACCTGGCTAACCCTGGTGTAGGAGGTGAGAGGGGCATGCCAAGATGATAGTGCAACATGCAACATTTCAGAGATTCCAGGCAGTGCTGCAGCCCACAGGGCAGTCTGGGGAAGCTATGGTAATTTAAGCAGGAATCCCTGATTGCTTAAAGTATGCTGGGAGCTCTGGGTCAGACCAGGATTGAGAGGATGGAAAGGTGACTGCCACTATATCTTAGCCACCACTATTCCAGGGTTGTGCTTGTCTATACACAATAGCACTGCTTTAACTATCCCAGTATAGTTAAAGCAATACCACCCTCCTATATCTTCTTGCCATAAGCCAAGGGGAATAAACTATGCTGGTATATCTATGTCCACACTAGGGACTGTATCAGCATAATTATTTTGGTGGGGAAAAACTACACCTCTAACTGACTTAGTTGTACCAATCCAAAATCTGTGTTTAGACCCAGGGCTGGCTCAAGCTTTTCTGCCATCCCAAGCGGCTAAAAAGAAAAGGAAAGAAGAAAAATAAAAGCCAGTCTGCGGCACTTCTGCTGCAGCTCAATCGCGCCACTTCATTCTTCCGTGGTAATTTGGTGGTGGGTCCTTCACTCCCTCTCTTCCTCTTCAGCGGCACCTCAAAGAGGAAAAAAGAGGGACTGAGGGACCCGCCGCCAAATTCCCACCAAAGACCCGGGGGTGCTGCCCCAATACCGGACGGAGTGCTGCCCCTTTGTATTGGCCGCCCCAAGCACCTGCTTCCTTCGGTGGTGCCTGGAACCGGCCCTGTTTAGACCAGGCCTTACAGATGCAGCCCAGAACCTTATCCAGGGTGGTAAAAACACTGGAAACAGCTTTTAAATTCTTTTTTTATTGAAAGATTTTGAACTGACAGTCTCCTATATAATAATTTCATTATTTAAAAAGAATAAACTTTACTGTGGAAAAGTAAAATACAAGTTTCTATGTGGAATAAAACATTCCTGGACTTTGGTCAGATGGCTCAATCTCTGCTTTCAAACTACCGAAGACAGAAGTTGGTCTTTTATCTTGTATTTCATTGTATGCCTGAAGTGTGTCTATCTGTAAAATGAGTAAGTATACTTACCAGACTCCCAGTGCAAGTAGTACACATGTTTATGGTCACACAGTGGATCATGTTTTAAGCCATGATCCTAAAATTAGATCCAAGTGCAAGTAGTACACATGTTTATGGTCACACAGTGGATCATGTTTTAGGCCATGATCCTAAAATTAGATCCAATAGGTGGTAGACTTTTGCACTTGGTCAGAGTCCCTAAACTTCAACGGCACTTCATGTGGTGCAAAGGGCAGGCTTGCACAGATCAGCTTGCCAGTTTGGGATCTAATGCACATGTATAATATAGTTTATACTCATGTTCCTGTTCAAAAAGTTATTTTTGCAGATATAAAATTCAGTCTGAAATAAATTACTTAAACCTTCAGGTCTCCTTTTCAGCATGTACTCAAGTGCCATCTACTGGTCACCAGGGGGAATTGACTCAGTACACAGTAGTGGAAAACAAAGTTTAACATGTAAGCACAACTCTTCATTAGTTTACAGAATTAGATTCTGAAAAGTTAAACCCATGCAATGACAAGAATGAATGTGCCAATATTGTTTCCCTATAGAAACCAAAGCAAATGTTAAAATCCCTTTCATGGCAGTTACTATGGTAAGTAGAATTTCAGAAAATCTTGACATTTCATTTGCTATGCTGTCACTCTGATGTGGCAACAGCTCACGCTACAAAATTAAGTTGACTTAAGTTACCCATTGCAGTAATTAAATTGGCTGTTCACATCCACACAACACTCCTTCTGCTGTGGTGTGCTTCCTCACCAGGAACGCTTGCACTGACTTGGGGCACTGACACCTGGAGCCCCGCTGTCCTGTGCGGGGCTGACACCCAGAGCCCCGCCACCCAGGGCTGACAGCCCCAAGCCTCATTGTCAGCCCTGGACAGTGAGGCTCCAAATGTCAGCCCGGCTGGAATCCAGCTGTCAGACACAGTCCTTGGCAGCTGACAGCTGGAATAGTCAATACACTGACACTTTGTCAACCTAACTGCATCGACCTAAATGCTACGTCTCTCACAGAGATGGAGTTATTAGGTCAATGTAGTGGGCAACTTACATCAGCCGGAGCAACACCGTAGTGTAGAGGATGTAAGCTGCCTCACATCGACCTAACTCTGTAGTATAGACCATGTGGACAAACTGTTACCAGTGCATGAAACCTGACAGGGCTCCACCTAGGATAGCAGTCTGCCCACATACACTCCACTGCAGGGTTGGAATCTATATGATAACAAAACTTATTCTATATGCCAAAACAGAGAAGAATGATTGTCAATTACCCTTCCCCCCTCCTCCGCCGTTATGACTTGATTTTAAATACAGTGTACTGTGTGCAACTTGATTTTCATAGAACCTTGCTGATACCACCCAAGTGACAATTAACAGGCAGAGCTTTGTTCTACTGAACTGCAAAATCTTAATTAACTTATGATTTAGTTACATAAATTGGACATTCTCCCTTCATCTTTAATATTGGATGGCCATGTTCCCATAACAAATCCAGCTTAGTTTATGATTTTATTGCAAATCTCATAATATTTGGTGTTTTTCTTAAAGTTCCACATCTGGAGTCACAGGACTATGTGAGAATCTCAGCTCTTATTTTTACAAAATATTTAAGTTTCTAGTCTCCCTGATTGAGAGGAAAAGCTGGAATATATGATCTCTAAAGGCTCAAAAGCCAGAAGGCAAATAAAAAGAACCCCAAAATTGTTATTTTTAAGCCACTCTTGTGATTTTTGGGGGTACCTGACTCATGAATTTTGAATGCCTGGGATTGGTAATGCTGAGTAGAATCATAGAATATCAGGGTTGGAAGGGACCTCAGGAGATCATCTAGTCCAAACAACTGCTCAAAGCAGGACAAATCCCATTTGTTTTTTGTTTTTTTACCGTGGTTCCCTAAATGGCCCCCTCAAGATTGAACTCACAACCCTGGGTTTAAGGGGCCAATACTCAAACCACTGAGCTCTCTCTCCTTAGCACAAGCCTAGTTCAACAAACAACCACATACGTAAATTACACACAGACAAAATCACTTCAAAATTCTCCACTTGCTTTGCCCCAGAAATTTGTGTGTTTGTTATTGTTTTTAAGTATAACGTTCTGTGCAAGTCACTTCTAGACCTGAAACTTGACTCTCTTTACTCATTGTTCATGATAATCACTGTAACGGGTTGTCCCCCATTCTGGGGTGTCACTTGATGTACTGGGGTTTCACTGAGCTCACCTGCTCCACCAGCCTGGGTTCCCTTACACTGTTTTGTTGGGCCAGGCTCTCCGGCATCCTCCAGCACACACACAGGTAGGGACACACCAAGCTGTAGAATCACAGAGTCTGCCATCAGCTCTCCACAGGAAGACTCAGCTAGGAAATTGCTAAGCATTCAAGTCCCCACCCCCTCTGGAGAGTAAACCCAAAACTGTATTGTCTTGCGTTGCACAGAAGTCTACACAGCATAAGCTCATGAAATTCGCTCCCTCCGCCCCTAGTTATGAATTACACAAACCAGTTTTAGAATAAACAAAAGGCAAGTTTATAAACTACAAAGGATAGATTTTAAATGATTATAAAGGATAGCAAACAGATCAAAGCAGATTACTCAGCAAATAAAACAAAACATGCAAACTAAGCTTAATACACTAAATTAACTGCTTAATAGTAGCAAATTCTTACCCTAAATGTTGTTTTATGCAGGTTGTGGAGTTTCTTGAAGGTAAACTGCACTGCTAGCAACTTGAATCTCCAGTTATTCCTTTCACAGGCTAGACCTTTCTCACCTGGACTCAGCCTGTCGCCCCTAGTTTAATTCCTTTGTTTCTTCAGGTGTTTTCAGCAATCTTCCTTCTTGGTGAGGAGGCAGTGGAGAAGAGCCTAGATTAGGGTGGGCAAACTTTTTGACCCAAGGGCCACATCTGGATATGGAAATTGTATGGGGGGGCATAAATGCTCATGAAAATAGAGGTTGGGATGTGGGAAGGGGTCAGCGCTCCAGCCGGGGGTGTGGGCTCTGGGATGGGGCCAGAAATGAGGAGTTCAGGGGGCAGGAGGCTGGGGTGCGGCTCCGGCTGGGGCTCTGAGTAGGGCTGAGGATAAGGGGTTGAGGGTGCAGGAGGGTGCTCCAGGTTGGGACCGAGGTGTTTGGAGCAGGGCCAGCTCCAGGGTTTTTGCTGACCTAAGCAGCTAAAAAAAAAAAAAAAAAAAAAAAAAAAAGGCCGTGATCATGATCTGCGGCACTACTGCCGCCGCTTCAGTCTTCAGCACAAATTCGACAGCTGGTCCTTCACTCCGAGAGGGAGTGAGGGACTTGCCGCCAAACAGCTGGACATGCCATCCCTCTCCGTTGGCCATCCCAAGCACCTGCTTGCTGAGCTGGTGCCTGGAGCTGGCCCTGGTTTGGAGGGTGGGAGGGGGAGCAGGCTTCACGTGGCACTTGCCTCAAGCAGCTCCCAGAAGCAGCAACATGTCCCCCCTCTGGCTCCTACGCGCAGGCGCAGTCAGGCAGCTCTGTGCCCTGACCCATCTGCAGGCGCCGCCCCTGCAGCTCCCATTGGCTGTGGTTCCCAGCCAATGGGAGCTGCGGAGGCAGCACTTGAGGCAGGGGTTGTGTGCAGAGCCCCTACGTAAAGGAGCCAGAGGGGAGACATGTTCTTGCTTCCAGGAGCCCCAGCTGGAGAGGGGAAAGCCCTGGACCTTGCTCCCCCTTGCGAGCTCGAGGGCCGGATTAAAATGTCTGAAGGGCTGGATGCTGCCCCTGGGCCGTACTTTGCCCACCCCAGCCTAGATTAACTCACTCCCCAACCTTAAATAGGATTTGCATATGGCGGGAATCCTTTGTTTCCCAGTTTGACCCCCACATCCTCTCAATGGAAAAACACTAGAAGTCCAAGATGGTGTCCAGCACCAGGTGACATGATCATCTGACCCTGCAGTGTCAAAGCAGCATCCCAGGAAACTTCTCAGGAAACGGGGAGATTAGCATCTTCAAAGACCTATTTTTCCCCCAATGGCCCATCCAGGCTATTTGCATACTGTCTGGTTGGCAGTCCCCAGATGAAAACACAGTTGTAATTGTTACATAGTCAATATTCCTAACTTCAGCTACAGAAATGATACATGCATACAAACAGGTTATAATTTACTGAATATAATTATCCGTTCTAATGATATCTCACAACCCAACTTAGTTATGCCATATTCTTCATAGAAATACGCTTATGGTATGAATATGTAGTATAATGTCACAATCACTATGGGGGAAAACCTTCTCCACTTCCTTTAATCGAAGGTATCAGTGGGAGTCAAGCACTGAGGAAAGAAATTAAGGCCTTGATTCTGTGACATCAATGGAGGGTCTGCCCAAATTGAAAAATCTGCAGGTTCAAAACCTTAATAAGGACCTCATGCTTTGATCCTACTAGAATCAATGGATTTTGGAGTCACATAGGCTCTGATCCTGCCACCTACAGAAGCCAGAAGAGGTGGATTAATTGGCTCTCCTTCACATACACATACACTGTACAAGTTGATACCTAGTAACTAAACACAGAGGTCTTTGGCTTTTTTTGACAAATATGATTTACTGACTATGGTGCAAGTTCCCTAATGCTTTTAACGCTTTCTCTCTCTGGATACTAAGGTGTGAATATTTGATAATAACAGTTGTTCTTAGCCTCCAAATTTAACCCCATACTGTGTCAGGCTGAAACTATTAATGTTAATCATTACACACTAACAAACATTTCTACATTTTCTGTGTATATCAAATTCAGAATATTTATATTTATTGATCCACAGTTAATTACATACTGAATTTTTTTTAAATGTTAATTGGTTCTTGCTTTATTGCTATTTCATCTTAGCAAACCCTGTCCCCACCTTATGGATACTATGATCAATACTACAGTTTTATGATATTTATTATAACTGCAGTCTCTATCATGCACAGCAAGGCACAGAAAAGCCAGAAGGAACTGCATTCTAATACCAGGGAATAAGTCAATCCTGTAAGTTATCCATCTGCAAAACCTCCGTGTCCTTCAGAAGGACTAGGCACACACTGAGAGCTTGCAGATCCTTATTGCAACTTAATTTATTGACATAATGAGGCAAGTCTCTTGTGACTCACTAAATACCAGGGGTGAAAATCTGGCCCCATTGAACTCAGTGGGAGATCTGCCATTGACTTCACTGGGGCCAGGATTTTACCCCACCTGTTATATCGGAGCTGGACTTTCCTGTACAATTAACTTATGAATAGAAATCACTCCTTTTCAGATGGGATTCATGTTTTCTTTTTAATATTTGAACATCTAGGGTTTCCATTTTCTTTTATACATTAATCAATTCCAGGTAGATTCTGCCTTGCCTGAGGTCTTGTCTACACGACACGTTTGTCAACAAAAGTCAGGTCGTGTCAACAACACAGTTGAGGTGTATATACCACAATGTTCCTCCCGCTGATTTAACTCTCCTGCTCTGCCAACATAATAAAATCACCTTGACCAGCAGCATGGAGCTTTTTGCAACCAAGTTACAGTGACACACCATCAGCGTAGAGTAGACACTGTGCTTGCTTATGTTGCCTTAAGGGGACTCCAGGTGGTGTCCCACACTGCCCATTATGACTGCTCTGGTAAGTGGTTTCTGCTCTGCTGCCCTGCAGTTAGGTACAAAGGCCTGCACTCCTCCCCCTTTAAAGCCCCGAGAATTTTTTTAATTCCACTTCCTGTTTGACATGGACAGCTCCCAACCACATCTTCCCAGCCACCCATGCTGGGTTTCCGCAGCAAACACGCTCCTGCCTGGAGTACACCAGAGATGCTGGATCTGTGGGGAGAGGAGGCTGGGCAGTGGCAGCTCTGATCCAGTCACAGGAACTTTGATACCTACGAGCAGATTGCTCATGGCATGGATGAGAAGGGGCACAAAAGGGACACACAGCAGTGCCATGCTGAGATCAAGGAGCTGAGGCAGGCATAACAGAAGGCAAGGGAGGCCAACTGTCGCACTGGTGTAGTGCTAAAGACATGCCACTTCTATAAGGAGCTGCATGCCATCCTTGGCAGCAATCCCACCTCTACTTCCGCGGGTTTCTTGGATACTTCGGGGGGATTGGAGACAGCAGTCACTAGAGTCAACCCTGAGGACAAAGTGGTGGACAAGGAGGTCAGCTTGGAGGAAGATGTGGGACAGATGACGGGCTCGTCCAGTGGTGTGGCGAAACAGGACCTCTTTTTGATTCCAGAAGGCTCTAGCCAGTCCCAGCAGTCCAGCTTTGGTGTGCCTGAAGCAGGAGAGGGGTGCTCTATAAGTACTCATTTTGCTTTAATAGTGCACAGCTACATAAGACAGAGGTGTCCTTTATTTTGTTACATGGTGCACATGGGAGAAGGGATTTAAATTAACACTAGGTATCAAGGCGCCAACTTTCCTTGGTGCCGGTGGGTGCTTGTGCCCCCTCACCTCCTCCCCCATTGGACCCCTCCACAAATCCCCACCCCAGCTCTGCCTCTTTCCTGAGCACGCCCTGTTCCTCCTCCTCCCCCTCAATACCAGCGACCCTTTAAATCTAAACACACATTCTACACCTGCTGAGCCTGTTGTGTAAGTGCTCCTTGCTGCTGGTAAGATTTCCGGTGTAAGGCTCGAGTAAGGGGTAGTCTAGGTCTCCCAAGATCAGAATGGGCATTTCTACATCCTCTAGTGGAATCATCTGGTCTGGAAAGAAAGGCCCTGCATGAAACTTTCTATACAGGCGTGTTCCTGAAGATGTATGTGTCATGCACCTTCCCTAACCACCCTGCATTGATGTCACTGAAATGACCCCATTGATTCACCAGCATCTGCAATACCATTGAGAAAAAGCCCTTTCGGCTGATGCACTCCACTGCAAGATGGTCTGGGGCCAGAATTGGGATAAGTATGCCATCTATCGCCCCACTGCAGTTAGGGAATCCCATTACCACATAGCCACCATTTCCTGCATATTGCCCAGAGTCACAGTTCTTTGTAGAGGAGGCGATTAATGGCCCTGCAGGCTTGCATCATCGCAATCCCTAAGTGGACTTCCCAACGCCACACTAATCTGTGACTGATCGGTAGCAGTCTGCCAGCTTCCGCACAGCTTCCACAAAGTGATCACCACATGCTTTCCCACAGTTAGGGCAGCTCTGATTCTGGAGTCCTTGTGCCGCAGGGTGGGGGCGAGTTCTACACACAATTCATGGAAGGTGACTTGTGCATATAAAAGTTCTGCAGCCACTGCTCATCATCCCATACCTGCATCACAATCTGATTCCACCACTCAGTGCTTGCCTCTCGAGCCTAGTAGTGATGGTCCACCATGTGCAGCTGCTCCATGAATGCCATCATCAGTCTTGAATTCTTCCTTTCCATGGCACACAGCAGGGCAGGCAGCACTGATTCCTCTTCAAATCTGCAGCTAATGAAATGCTGCAGGATCAGCTGCGTTGTGTCCATAACACTCATCACACAAGACAGGTGATCAGTGCAGGATCCATGCTTTCAGGCACAGATAGTGGGCACAAAGTTTACAGGGGCAGTTGAAAATGGCACAAAACATATTTGAAAGCCTTTGGCATTATGAGACAGAGAACACTGCTTCCTGGGTGGTGATCCTACCCCCACGATGCACTTCAATCCATTCCCTGAACTCCTAATGGGAGAAGGTGGCAATTTGCACAATGGGATCGCTACCCACAGTGCGCTGCTCTCTCTATTGGTGCTAGAGCACCAACTGTGGATGCGCTCTGCCAACACAAGGAGCATTGTGTGAATATGCACAGTGGTGTCTGTTGACTAAATTTAAGTTGACTTAACTCTGTGGTGCAATCATGGCTTAAGACTGTGAATTGATGCTATTTATTGGTAATCTTGATGGTGTGACATCTATGTGAGGCAAGATCAGAAGCTCAACCTTGGCTGCAAAACTTTAAAATGAACTGGTAAAACTAAACATTGGATATAAGGAAGCTATATGCTCAACGAATAGATACACATTAGCTGAAATTCAGGAGACCCAAAGTTTCTTCAACAGATAAAAAATATTAAATAGTTTGATTTCTTTCTATGTATCCATTATAGCATTATCTAGGCACACAACATAATTTAAAGAGCTCACAATTGACAACACAAACAGAATTAAGTCCCCACTGTCCCAGCCAACTGTAAAAACCCAACACAGAGAGACTAAATCCTTGACCGAAAAAAAGATATATTTTGCACCATGCATTTTGCAAGCAAGTAGTCTTTGGGAGACCAGATACAGCAAGTTTTGCAGTTGGAGAACCTTACGTGAAAACATCACAGATCTACAGGGTCTTTCCGCAAAAACAACTTCTCTGATCTGTCATAGTAATGGTGCACAGGGAAAGAGGCACTCTATAGGGTAGCCAGCTTCCAAACTTTACAAGGCTTTATAGATTAGAACCCAGGGCTTTAAAGTAGGACTAAATACTTGGAACAGAACTTGAAAGCAGATTGAAAGCTAGTTCTGTTCACATAGCATAGGCAGTTTACTCACATTGATCTGCTCCACTAACCAAGTAGTCAATTGCATGCTGCACTAGCTAAAGCTTTCAAGTGGCCTTCAAAACAGCCCCAATACACTGTGTTCCAGCAGTACTCCAACCTCCCAGTAACAAAGGCATGGATGACTAAAGAAAGATCAGCATCAATAAGGAAATGCTGTAACCTCTTAGCTAAGTGCAGACATCTGTTGCAAGCCCTAAGGGCTTAGTCCTGCAAGGTGCTGATAAAGACCAAGGGTACATCTACACTACGGGATTATTCTGATTTTACATAAACCGGTTTTATAAAACAGATTGTATAAAGTCGAGTGCACGCGGCCACACTAAGCACATTAATTCGGCCGTGTGCATCCATGGTCCGAGGCTAGCATCGATTTCCGGAGCGTTGCACTGTGGGTAGGTATTCTGTAGCTATCCCATACTTCCCGCAGTCTCCCCCGCCCCTTAGAATTCTGGATTGAGAGCCCAGTGGCTGATGGGGCAAAAATCATTGTCACGGGTGGTTCTGGGTAAATGTCGTCACTCATTCCTTCCTCCATGAAAGCAACGGCAGACAATCATTTTGCACCCTTTTTCCCTGGATTGCCCTTGCAGAAGCCATAGCATGGCAACCATGGAGCCCGTTCAGCTTATTTATTTTTTTTTTTTTTTTACAGTCACCGTATGTGTACTGGATGCTGCGGACAGAGGCGATACTCAAGCGCTACACAGCAGCATTCATTTGCTTTTGCATGATAGCAGAGACGGTTACCAGTCGTTCTGTACTGTCTGCTGCCGCTGTAAATCCGCAATGAGATGACAGTTATCTGTCCTTACGTGCTGTCTGCTGCTATCATGGGTGCCCTTGGTTGAGATCGGCCGGGGACGCAAAAGCAAAGCTGGGAATGACTCCCCGAGTCAATCCCTCCTTTATGGTTTCTAAAAAGAGAGTCAGTCCTGCCTAGAATATGGGGCAAGTGTACTAGAGAAGCAGTGTATCAGAGAGCACAGCTGCTCCATGTCAGATCCCGCAGAAATGATGAGCTACATGCCATTCACGGGGGGTGCCCCTGCAACAACCCCACCCATTGCTTCCCTCCTCCCCCAACCTTCCTGGGCTACCGTGGCAGTGTCCCCCCCATTTGTGTCATGAGGTTATAAAGAATGCAGGAATAAGAAACAGTGACTTGTTAGTGAGATAAAATGAGGGGGAGGCAGCCTCCCCGTGCTATGACAGTCCAGGCAGGACATTAAGCGGTGCGGGGGAGAGGAGCCCAGCAAGCCGCTGCTATGATAGTCCAGGCAGGACAGAATCTTTTCTTTACAGAGGAAAGGGAGGGGGGCTGATGGAGCTCAGCCCCCAGTGGCTATGATGAAGACGGTTACCAGCCGTTCTGTACCATCTACTGGGAACGGCTGGGAGTCATTCCTATTTTCACCCAGGCACCCCTGGCCAGCCTCACCTGAAACCAGCCAGGAGCACTCACGGGTTGATAAGAAGGATGGTTACCAGTCCTACTGCACCGTCTGCCACCAGGGAGGGGAGAGAAGTGGATACTGCTCTTCACTGCTGCAGCATCGCGTCTACCAGCAGCATTCAGTAGACATAGGGTGACATTGAAAGAAGTCAAGAAACTATTTCTTTCCCTTTTCTTTCACATGTGTAGGGGGGGGGTGTGGAGTAAATTGAGAAGCTATTCCCCGAACCACGCCGGACAATGTGTTTGAACCTACAGGCACTGGGAGTTCAGCCAAGAATGCAAATACTTTTCGGAGACTGCTGGGGATTGTGGGATAGCTGGAGTCCTCAGTAACCCCTCCCTCCCCCCATGAGCGTCCATTTGATCTCTGGCTTCCTGTTAGGCTTGTCACGCAGTACTGTGTAGCCTGGAGATTTTTTTTTCAAATGCTTTTGCATTTCGTCTTCTGTAACGGAGCTTTGATAGAACACATTTGTTTCCTCATACAGCGATCAGATTCAGTATCTCCCGTACGGTCCATGCTGGAGCTCTTTTTGGATTTGGGACTGCATTGCCACCAGTGCTGATCAGAGCTCCATGCTGGGCAAATAGGAAATGAAAATCAAAATTTCGGGGGGCTTTTCCTGTTTACCTGGCCACTGCATCCGAGTTGAGATTGCTGTCCAGAGCAGTCACAGTGGTACACTGTGGGATACCGCCTGGAGGCCAATACCATCGATTTGCAGCCACACTAACCCTAATCTGATATGGTAATACCAATTTTAGCGCTATTCCTCTCGTCGGGGGAGGAGTACAGAAACCGATTTAGCGAGCCCTTTATATCGATATAAAGGGCCTCGTAGTGTGGATGGGTACAGCGTTAAATCAGTTTAACGCTGCTAAAATTGGTTTAAACGCGTAGTGTAGACCAAGCCCAAGAGAAAGCTGAACTCTCTCTCACAGAGCTGCTGAGAGCAGCGGTTTGATTCGCCACAGCCTTGCACTTTGTGTATTTATTTATGCAGAAGGGTAGTGTTTTACAACCACTTGGCACAGATGTGAATGACTACATAAAATATAAAGTAGCACAGAATCAAGCCCAGAATATTTATTATTTGTAAACACATACAATAATATTTGTTAGTAAAGAACACAAATCACAGTAATATATTAAACATGGCATGCATCTGATTCTGATATTTACTTCAGAACAGGGGTAGGCAACCTATGGCTTGTGTGCCGAAGGCGGCACGCAAGCTGATTTTCAGGGGCACTCATACTGCCCAGGTCTTGGTCTCTGGTTTTGGGGGGCCTCTGCATTTTAATTTAATTTTAAATGAAGCTTCTTAAACATTTTAAAAACCTTATTTACTTTACATACAACAATAGTTTAGTTATATATTGTAGATTTATAGAAAGAGACCTTCTAAAAATATTAAAATGTATTACTGGCATGCAAAACCTTAAATTAAAGTGAATAAATGAAGACTCGGCACACCACTTCTGAAAGGTTGCTGACACCTGCTTTAGAAGATAGGATTTCCTGAAATCCTACTCAAGAACTTCGTACCCCATCAGTTACACCGGTAAATGAGAATGTGACAGTGATGAAAATGTCTCCGGTTATAACTGCTCTTTATCAAATGATTCATCAGAGTAACAATCAAAGGCAGATATGGAGAATCAAGGAAAAGTGTGAAAACATTTTTATCATTATCCACTAATTTTGTCAATAATGACTTACAATGGTCATGATTTAGAAGACACGAAGGAAAACTTAGGTTGCTCAGCACCTTGCAACATCAGACTCTACTAATGTCACTTTGCAAAAAAAATAGATAAGAACCATACATCATAATATATCTGTCAATGCTAATGTAAATTGAAGATCAATGAGGCAGAAAGTTGCATTATGGTAGAAAATGACAGCAAAGATGCCAAATGCCAAGAACTATTTCAGAGATAAACAAGCTTGAGTAAAGAAGTATGGCTCTACAGCTGCTGATGAAATATGAGTAAAAGTCATGAAGCATCAACAATTTTTCTGTTACATCAGATAACTGTGATTTATGTACAGCAAACTCACGCCCAGGTATCTATACATATTTTCTTTAGTATAGTCATCCCTGTGCTAGTAATGAGCACACGGACTGAAACTGTGTTTTTTAAAAAAAAAAAAACAAAAACAAATCATGTACAAGAGTGAATAGGGGGAGAAAAAAAAAAAAAGGGCGGTGGTGGGGGGGGGAATCCTAAGCTTCCAAAGCACAGATAAACTATATCAAAATAAGGAAAAAAGTTTAAACTAAAATATATGGCATTAAAGCTATGTAAAATGTTCCATAAGCCATATTGTATTTCAAGCTCTTTGAGGCACAGACTGTAATTTATTATGTTTGTATAGTACCTCACTCAGTGTGGCCCAACCTGATTATGGCCTTTAGGTGCTATCACAACATAAATGTTTAATAATAATAAAACTACAGTGAGCTTTTTACAGGCAGACTGGGTCATAAGTAATGCAGATATCCCAACTCATGCTGATAAAACCTTTATGCTATACCATACAATCATGCATTCTATATCTGTGTAATGTATGTGACACTCTGGTTACTTTTTCCAGACCTGAAGAGCTCTGTGAAGCTCAAAATCTTGTCCCTTTGGCCAACCAAAGTTAATGTAATATCTTTTATTAGACTACCTACCTTGTATATCTACCATTCTTGATGTTTTACACATTTTAGTCCCGATCCTGCAAATGTTAAAGTGCATGTTTAACTTTATACATATAAGCAGTCCAAAGACTTCAGTGGAACTAGTCTCATGTGCAAAGTTGAGAATGTGCTTTAGAGTAAGCAGGAACCAGACCGTAATGTTTTGGTCTATTCATATCTTTGAAACATACAGGAGTTCTTTTCATTGTTGACTTTCTGCTATTAAACTGTACTGACAATTGTATAACTGTCAAAAATATAGTTATCAATAGAACTTGATTTTATTATTCATATAGTTTATATATAAACTGCCTCCTCTTCACACCAGTGTGGTTCAGGTACTGAAAAAGCAATTGCACATTTGAATTAAATCATCACAGAGCACCTGACCATTAGTATAGTTGCAACAGCTCCTCCATTCTTGGGTGTCAGTGATATAAACCTAATAAAATGAGAACTTAAGAACATCAAAGTTCTGAGCCATTGCCTCCACCTAGCAAACAGGAGCTGCAAAAAGAGAGGAGTTTTGCATGGGAGTTTGGAGAGGGCGTGTGAGAAGTAGATATACTTAAACATACTCTAAACTTAGGCCACTAAACCTCCCACCAAAAACACAAAACAAAACAAAAAACCCTGCAAGAATAAAAATAATGCAGACTGAAGTCCAGCAGCAGAGTGAGGAGCTATCCAGTTTGTTGCACGGAATGCATGTACAATTACTTGCCTTGTGGGCAGGTGTCATATGTGTGCTTATGGTGAAAGGAGCTCTTGGCCCTCAGAGACACATTACGTGCTCTTCAGGCCAGAGTGGCTGAACTGGAAGAGCTAAGGGAGACAAGAGAGGTGTATATTATATGAGACTTTCAGGGATACAATAGAATGGTCACATCCCCAGTCTGATAATGTCTGTGCTACTAAGGAGGATGAAAGTCTCAGAAAAGGAGAATATCAGGCTGGAGCAGAGGGAAACAATCCCATAGTTGGGACCCTCTTTCCAGATGATGTCATGGGTTTTCCCTCATATTGATGCCTCTCTTGGGGAGAGAACCCCAGTTATTAGGAAGAGCCAGGTAACAGCAATGGAGGATTCAGTTATAAAGAATTGACAGTTGGGTTTATGATTAGGAGAACCACATGCCTTCCAGGTGCAAAGGCTGCAGATCTCATGAGAGATCCAGCCAGTGTATAGAATCACAGATGTGTAGGACTGGAAAGGACCTCAATAGGTCATCTACTCCAGTCCCCTACACTCAATGGACTACATAATAACTAGACAATTTCTGACACGTATTGTTAAAAATCTCCAATGACAGATTCCACAACCCCAGCGTTTAACTACCCTGACAGTTAGGAAGTTTCTCCTAATGTCCAACCTAAACCTCCCTTGCTTCAATTTAAGCCCATCGCTTCTTGTCCCATCCTCAGAGGTTAACAAGAACAATTGTTCGTTCTCCTCCCCCTCCTAACAACCTTTTATGTACTTAAAAACTTTTATAATGTCCCATCCCTGCCGAGTCTTCTCTCCTTCGACTACACAAGCCAATTTTTTTTTCAATCTTTCCTCACAGGTCATGTTTTCTAGACCTTTAATTGTTTTTGTTGTCCTCCCCTGGACTTCCTCCAATTTTTCCTGAAATGTGGCACCCAGAACTGGACATAATACTTCAGCTGAGGCCTTATCAGAGCAGACTAGAGTCTTGCTTACAACACTGCTGCTTATATATCCCAGAATGATATTCACTTTTTTTGCAACAATTTTACACTGTTGATTCATATTTAGTTCATGAACCACTATCGCCCCAAGATCCCTTTCCACATTACTCCTTCCTAGGTAGCCCTTTTCCATTTTGTATGTGCAATTGATTGTTCCTTCCTAAGCAGAGTACTTTGCATTTGTCTGTATTGAATTTCACCTATTTACTTCAGACCATTTCTCCATCTGCCCAGATCATTTTGAATTTGAATCCTATCTGCCAGAGTACTTGCAACCCCTCCCAGCTATATATCATCCAAAACTTTGTATGTGCAGTGCTGGAGAGCAGCGAATGGTCACAGTGCATGTAGTTATCAATGACATATGAAAATGTAGGAGAGAGATGCTGGAGGCAAAATTTAGGCTGCTAAGTTAGAGATTCAAGTCCACGATGTTCATGGTAGCATTCATGAAATGTTTCCATCTCTGAAAGTGAAGCCTGGAAGACAGAACTGCCTGTCTCAAAGTGTGGATGGAAGGATTTAGGTCTATTAGGAACTGGGGAACCTTTTGGGAAAGGAGGAGCCAATACAGGAATAAGGGCCACTGCCTACACCAAAATGGAACCAGACTGCTGGCATGTAAAATTACAAAGGTTGTAGAAGATTTTTTAAACAAAGAGCTTGAGTAACGCCTATAGGTGCGATGGAATACTGTCAGAGGCATCCCTAGGGAATAAATTAAAGGGGAACTCTATATCTTAGTAAAGAGCATAGGAAAGAAATTAGTAAAGTACATGTAATAGAGTCCTATTTAAATATAACACATAAAAGCAGGCAAATGAACATTGACAAAATGTACAAGTGCTTATATACAAATGCTGGAAGGCTAAATACTAAGATGGGGGAAAGTACAGTGCCTGGCATGAAATGAGGATATTGATATAATAAGCATCATGGAAATTCGGTGGAACAATGATAAATCGACAGGAGACAGTAACACCAGGATATAAAATATATAGGAATACAATGTAGGTCATGCTGGTGAAGGAGTAGCACTATATGTGAAATAAATTTAAAAAAAATCTTAAATGAGTAAAACTGTACCATAGAATTTCTATGGATAGAAATTCCATGCTTGAACAATAGAATATAGCAGTAGGAATATACTAACGACTACCTGACTGGGATGGTGACATTGATTGCGAGATGCTCAGGGAGATGAGAGAGGCTATAAAGGCAGAAAATGCAACAACACTAGGGGATTTCAACTATCCTCATATTGATTGGGTATATGTCACCTCAGGAAGGGATGCAGAGATAAAATTTCTAGACACATTAAATGACCGCTTTCTGGAGCAGCTAGTCCTGAAACTCATAAGGGAAAAGCAATTCTTGGTTTAGTCCTAAGTGAAGCACAGGACCTGGTCCAAGATGTGTGTACAGCTAATCTGTTTGGTAATAATGACCATAATGTAATTAAATTTAACTTCTTTGTAGGTGAAAGAATACCAACAAACCCATCACAGTAGCATTTAACTTTAAAAAGGGGAACACCACAAAAATGAGGACACTTGATTGATGGTAATTAAAAGGAGCTGTCAAGGGTTAAATGCCTGCAAGCAGTATGGGGATTATTTAAAAACACTATACTAGAGGTGCAGACTACATGTATACCCCAAATCTGAAGAGGCAATGAGAGGACCAAAGGAATGTAACCAGGGTGAAACAGCAGAGTAATGGAGGCCAGCAGAAGCAAAAAGGCATCTTCTAAAATTTGGAAGTCAAAACCCAGTGAGGATAATAGGTAGGACCACAAACTGGCAAGTTAAGTGCAAAAGTATAAGGCAGGCCAAGAAATAATTTGAAGAGTAATTAGCTAAGGACACAAACTAACAGCAATTTTTTTTAAAAAAAGTGCATCAAAAGCAGAAAGCCTGACAAAGTCAGTTCAGCCATCATATGATTGAGATGCTAAAGGAGGACTCAATGTCATTGCTGAAAAGCTAGATGAATTCTTTGCAATCGTCTTCACTGCAAAAGATACGGGGAAGATCTCCACATTTGAGCCATTCATTTTAAGTGAAAAATCTGAGGTACTGTCCTAAACTGAGGTGTAAAAGCAGATGAGGTTTTGGAACAAATTGATAAATTAAACAGTAATAAAAGTCACCAAGACCAGATGGTATACACCTAAAAATTCTGAGGGCATTCAAATATGAAATTGCAGAACTGTAGCATGTAACCTATTGTTTAAATCAGCTTCTGTACCAGAGGACGGGTTTAGCTAATATAATGCCGATTTTAAAAAATGGCTCCAAAGGTGATCCTGGCAATTACAGGCCAGTAAGCCTACCTTCAGTACAGTACCAGTTAAATTAGCTGAAACTATAGTAAAGCACAGAATTACCAGACACACTGATAAATGTGATATGTTTTGGAGGAGTCAACATGGCTATCAATTAAAATTCTTTGAAAGTGACAACAAACATGTGGACAAGAGTGATCCAGCTGATTTAGAGTACTTGTATTTTCAGAAAGCTTTTCACAAGATCTCTCACCAAAGACTCTTAAGCAAAGAAGGCAGTCATGGGATAAGAAAGTCTTTTTTAATCAGTTACTGATTAAAAGATAGGGAACAAAGGTAGGAATAAGTGGTCCATTTTCACAGCTGAGAGAGATTTGGAAAAATGAGGAGAACAGTGAACTGACAAAATTTGCAGAGGATACAAAGTTACTTAAGATAGTTAAGTCCGAAGATGTACAAATGGATCTTACAAAACTGGGTGACTGGGCAAGAAAATGGCAAACAAAAGTCAGTGTTGGTAAGTGTTAAGTAATGTATATTGGAAAACATAATCCCAACTATACATGCAAAATGATGGGGTCTAAATTAGCTATTACCACTTAAGGAAGATCTCAGGGTCATAATGGGTAGATCTCTGAAAACATCTACTCGATATACAGTAGCAGTCCAAAAAGTGATCAGAACTTTAGAAACCATTAGGAAAGGTATAGATCAGGGATCGGCAACTTTTCAGAAGTGCCGTGCAGAGTCTTCATTTAGTCACTCTAATTTCAGGTTTCATGTGCCAGTAAAACATTTTAACATTTTTAGGTCTCTATCTATAAGTCTATAATATATAACTAAACTATTGTTGTATCTAAAGTAAATAAGGATTTAAAAATGTTTAAGAAGCATCATTTAAAATTAAATTAAAATGCAGAGCCCCCAAGACCAGTGGCCAGGACCCGGGCAGTGTGAGTGCCACTGAAAATCAGCTTGTGTGCTGCCTTCACCACCTGTGCCATAGGTTGCCTACCCCTGGTATAGATAGTGGCATTGTGATATTTTCTGTCTTATTATGTAAATCCCTTACACACTCACACCTTAACTATTGTGTGGATTTCTGGTCATCTCATTTCAAAAATGATATAACTGGAAAAGTTGCAGAGAAGGGCAATGAAAATGATTAGGGGTGTGAAACAGCTTTCATACCAGGAAAATTTAAGAAGACTGAGACTGTTCAGCTGAGAAGAGACATGACTGAAGGGGATATGATAGAAATCTATAAAATCACAAATGGCATGAAGACACCAAACCAGGAAATGTTATTTAGCCTTTCGCATAACACGAGACCTAGGGGTCACCCAATGATATTAATAGGCAGCAGGTTTGAAACAAACAAAAGGAAGTATTTCTGCACACAGTGCACAATCAACCTATGAAACTCATTGACAGCTGATGTTGTGAGGCCAAAAGTATAACTATTTCAAAAAAATAATTAGATAAGTTCCTAGACAATAGGCCCATCAATGACTATTAGCCAAGATGATCAGGGACACAAACCCAAGCTCCAGGAGTTCCTAAATCTCTGACTGCCAGAAGCTAGGACTGGATGATAGGAGATGGGCAATTTTAAATTGCCCTATTCTCTTTATTCCCTCTGAAGCATCTGGCATCATCCACTGTCAGAGATGTAATACTCAGATAGACCACTGGTCTGACCCAGTATGACCATTTGAATGTTATCATCCTTCCTTTACTCTTCTCAGCCAGGTGTTGGCCTGCCTCTTTCACAATCCAAATCTGACCCAAGCCAAAGAATGTCAAGATATTTTCATACCAGACCTGAACCCGAACACGTGTAGTTGGGTTCTACAGGGTTTGGCACAGGCATCGGCACAGGCATCAAACTTCTAGCACCCTGTCTTGATTTGAAAACTTCAAGAAATGGGAATCTACCATTTCCCTTGATAGTTTGTTCTAATTTTTAATCATCTTTCCCTTTCCTCTATGCCTTTCAAATGTACATTCCACTTTCATTCCACACCTGCTGAATCTGTAGATGAACTACTATCCCTCAAGGTCTGTACAGACAAGGTGGGTGAGGATAACTTTTACTGGACCAACTTCTGTTGATGAAACAGACAAGCTTTTGACGTTACACAGATCTCTTTTTCAGGTGTGGGAAAGGCCTGTACAGTCAGGGTATGACTTTACAATCCAAAGAGCAATGGGTATGCAAGGGTCTCAGAGAATCACTATTGCTCAACCAAGCATTCAAAAATCATAGGTCAGTCCCTTCACTCCCAAATGATGAGATTGGTTTAAAAATCGTGAGTTAATATAATAATTATTGGGTTGTATTTATTTTCCTTCTGGCTTCTGAGCTTTTAGGGTGCTCTGAGTCAGCTTTTCTCTTCAACTCAGGGCTAGAAAGTTGCTTAAAGAAAAAAAAGCTGAGATTCTCCTGTAATCCACTAACTCTTATGAGCTAGGGTGTTAAGAAAACACCAAATATCATGGAACTCACAATAAAAATCATGATATTTAGCAAAACCAGAGTATTATGATGAAAAAAAGGAGCCCCCCCATTAAAAAGAATACTGTGGGGTTAGGAAAAACATCCTGCTGTCTCTCTGAATAAATGCTGACTTCTCCAATACTCTGGCATCAGTACTTTTCTTGGTAACCCTACAAAGGCATCCAACAGAAAGTCACAATGGTCGCTCAAAGACTCACACCACTGTTGAAACACGACCACGTACTCATGACGACTTAGGACACAAAACGGGCCTCCAGCCTAGTTTGGGAAGCCCAAACGTACAAATCTCTGTGACTCTAGGCACTTTGCTCACCTTACTCACAGCCCCCGCCGTACTTGGAGCTATTGCCATACACGCCTCCAGCCCAGCCCAGCCCAGCGCCAGCCCCCAGGGGCTCCCTAAATGCTAAACCCATTGCCCACTGTTCATCTGGGTAGGCACCTTCCTCGGGACACTTGTCCGTCTCTAGACACCGGGGCCAGCTGCAAGCAGAGGCCGAGTCCCCTGCGCCTTCGGGAGCGCCGGACCATTGCCGGCCTTCTTGCACTGGGGCCCCTCCCCCCATTGCGGGGGGGGGGCAGAGCTCTCTCTCCGCTTCGGCTGGGTGAACCCGACCCCTTCTTCACCTGGCAACCCCACATGCGGGGGGAGGGGCGGGGAGCGAGGGATTTATCTCCCCCCGCCCCGCCCATTTCCCCTCTCCTCGGGGGCGGGGCCGCTGCTGACATGGCCGGGCTCGGGAAAGTAACGGGGGGGGGTGTGGTCACGTGGCACCTCCGCAAGCCCGCCGCGCGCGCGCTCTCCCCTGTGGGTGGCGCGGGGCCGGGAGGCCTACGCGATCCCAGGGTGCTGTGCGCGGCGTGGGCTCCCTCCGCCATCCCACTGGGAGAGACGATCTGTGCGGGGCCCTGCCAGAGAGACGCCGCCTGCGCGCAGAGCTCCGCCGCCGAACGGACATGTTAGCGCGGTGCCCCTGAGCGGGACCGAGCCCCCCTCCCCCGCGCGCCTCACACCGCCGCGGGCACCCGCACCAGCCGCCGCCAACATGGAGGCCGTGAACGCCTTCAACCAGGAGGTGGGAGCCGGGGAGCGCGGGGACAGGCCGGGCCCGGGAATCGGTTCTGCGGGTCACGAAGCCGCTATCGCGGCCGCCTGCCCCGCTGCTTCCGGCCCCGGGGCGAGGGAGAGGCCCGGCTCTGCAGGGGCCTCCGCGGAGACCCGGCCTGCGGCCTCCCCTCGCTCCAGAGGCTGTTCGGGCCCCCTGGGGCTGACGGGGGCCGGGCGGCCCAGGAGCGGCCAGCGCCGCGTTACTCTGGGAGAAGCCGGGGGATCGCCGCCCCCTCCCTGCCGCACGCACCGCGCGCGGGGAGCTGGGGAGCGCGGCCGGGCCCTCGCGCCCAGACGTTACCCCGGGTGCGCTGCGCCCCGCCGGGGCCGGGCGGCTCACAGCCGAGGCGCCTAGTTCCCTGCCAGCGCGGGGGGAGGAAGCGACCACGTGAACGGGCGGCCGCTAGCACGGGCTGGGCTGCCCGCGATTGTACAGGAACTTCTCCGTGTGCGGGTGCGGAGCAGCATCTGGGAAAGGGTCAGGTGACAAGCCCCGAAATGAAGCATGTGGCGGGTGGTGGTGGGGGGGGGAGTAGGGACCAGTCTCCTTTTATGAGGCATGGAAGGCCCTTGTGCTATCTCCGTCACTTTTCTTTCGGCTGCTGCTTGTTGCAACTCTGCCTGATCTGAAAACTCTCTAGCTGGGCAATAATATACCGGCGATCGTGTCTTCCAAATTAGACATCAAAATATGCCAGATCTTGATGTCTAAAGCTTTTTTCCCCACCTAAATTTAAAATGAATGTGTAGTTGGAGAGAACTTTAAATAAAAGTTTTGGTTTATAGAATGTTCTTGAAAATCATTTTAGGACTACACAAGGTGTTAAGTATAGTTTGTTTTCATTGCAAGTAACCTGGCAAATCTAAGCCTATCTTAAATGTAAGGTTTGCAAGACTTATTCCAGAATGTGTAATACATTTTGAAGATTAGTGTGCTGTGAATGGTTGCTGAACAGAAACAGTAAAAATGGCAGACTGCTCTCATGTGACAAAGTCATACTGTGTAAAGTTCATTCCTTGCATCTGCTTGTTAGTTGCACTAGACTAGAGTATCATTATGAACACAATTACATACCTGCTTATCCTTTACTAAATAACTGACTTTGTATTTTTCTCTTTATGGTATGATTTTTCTATTCTATTCATGGGGTCTTTACATTTTGAAACAATACAGATAACTCCATAGCTCAGGAGTGAATTTTGAGTGTGAATTTTAACCAGCACTTTTCATTTGAATTGACATGTTCCTTATTTTGACACAATTGGCAGTTTAATGGCTATCCATTTTCCACATTTCTGGTATTTCAGTTGTGGTGTTTTTAAACAGAAATCTACTAAATTAAATTAAGTGGCGCTAGATTGCACATATGATGTGCTTACTACACTTATTAGCATGTAGGACAGAAATAGCTTTTATCTGTCTATACATCAGTGGAGATACTAGCAGTGCTTGCCACTTCATTCATCTCATTGTATTGCTTCCTTGTACAGCTTAACTTTACTGATATTGGGCAAAATGCCATTCATATAACTGTACAAATTTTTTTTGCTGACCCAAATGATTTAGGTAAATGTGTTAATTTAGCTAACCATCAGTATCTCTTGGTATTTTAAGTAATCTCATTCTGATGTATTCAAAATGGGTATGTCTTAAATAACACAACTGGGTGCCCAAGAAATAGTAAATGTACGATGCCTGGCTCTGTCAATATTTTACTTCTGGATACAGAATAAAAAAGAGTACTTGAAATTCTGGTAACTGCAGAATTTCAGTTTGATAACTTATGTGAAGACTAAATTGTATTTTAAAAATGGATCCAGTTGAGATTTTAATATGATTTCCCTCACAAATGGCTTATTCTCTGTGGTTCCAATACTGCAGTCACTTGTGCATTTGCTTAACTTTATGCTCAATGGGATTTACTCATCTGTTCAGTTCAACATTTAGTTTCCTGGCTTTCTTTTGATGCCCACAAGAAATTAGTTTATATATTTGACAACTAAATAAAAAACTTAGCTCTTAATCCCTTCTCTGAACTTCCCAGTTTGTCCTTTTCTCTATATCTGTGTGTTGGATTGTAAACTGATTTGGGAAAACACTAAATTTTCTACAGCAATAAGCACATTTTGTGCTAAACAAACAATTATTCTGCCTACTATATTTTTATTCAAATTTTGACCAGATGTTGCCAACTGGTGGTATTTGGTAGCCCTGTAATGTAGTGTATTACCCTTCAGCTAAGTAGTTTGAACCAGGTACTTCTGAAGCAATCAGAATTTGTGAATTTTGTTAAAAGTATACAGTTTTGTTAAATATATAGTGAGCATAACTAATGGGTAACATGTTGAAGTGCAAAATCTTACTAACACATTTCTTGAGAAAACCAGTATACCAAAAAAAGATAACCTTGACACCCATGTGAAAAAGCATGTAATGTTTCTTTTCCAATGTTCATTTCGGTTATATTTTGGTTTGACAGTGTAGGTTTAGCTTTCGAATTTGAAAAAGAATTGGTTAACTTAGCAATTATAAAAATTAGGGACCAGTACTGCTTATTATAGGCCTCTGCACAGTAAGGCTGTGTCTAGAAATGCTGCAGTGGCAGTGTACTTCAGAGTAGACATGTGCTACACTGACAGGAGGGGTTCTTCCGTAGCTGTAGTTAATCCATCTCCCCAAGCAGCAGTAGCTAGATCGGTGGAAGAATTCTTCCATTGACCTAGCACTGTCTACACAGTCAGTTATATTGGCTTAATTACATCACTTGGGTGTGTATTTTTCACACCTTGAGTTACGTAGCTGGATTGACTTGACTTTTTAGTGTAGACTTGGCCTAAGCTTCTGTACTTAGCTTTGCCAGTGGAAGTAGTATAAGAGCCAACAGACTGATAATTTACATTTTTATAATTTTATGATTATGTTAAGAACCAAGCGGTGTCGTCTCTCACTTCTACATGTGACTCAGGGTGGTGATAAAGACACTGTACCTCAAGTTGGTAACCCCCTCCCTACCCTCCCAAAAAATGAAGAGAATGGATACTTGGGTGGACATTTCTTCTTTGTCTACAACTGTGGCTTAGTTTTTTATTATTTATACATGGGCAGTTGACCAGACAATTGAATCTTTGATCTAGTATAGCAATCTTATGCTAATGATTGATCTCATTTTGCAATGTCAGTGTACCTCTATCTTTTCCTCCCAATCTTTTCCCTAGTCACTCACCTATTATCAGCTAGCATTATTTCCTTACATGAAGAGCGCAGTATTATAGTACAATGCTAGGTCTGCTATAATTAAGGTTAGAACTGCTTTCTGTTTATAGCCAGATTCTTCTAAATGCTCTAAAATCCGCATGGTTACTTGGATTGCCTCTAAATTTGGTTTGCTCTGTGGAGATTCAGAGTAGAGTAAGTGACCCAAATTTGGGGTAGTTTGCTCATGGAGGATACTGAGATAAAATCCCCCCCCCCCCCCAAAAAAAAAAACACCTTTTCTAAAGATTGATGGAGTCTGCCAACATATTTTTATTCAGAGCAAGGGAACTGATCGAGTCCCAAATGGTCTCCATTTTAGGATACATACTCCAGCTATTGCAGAGAATCTATTGCCTCCTGAGGGGAGCAAATTGAAAATAATAGCAAGAGAGTTCAGCTCTCTAGTTAGGCATATGCCTAACATTCAGGCTTACTGGCCAGCAAGTTTTCACTGCAGCTGGGTAGCTAAAGGGGATATGCAGTAGCCATTGAGCCAGAGCTACACCCAGCCAGTGTGAGTTCAAGTATGATCTAGAGCAGATATCTGAAAAAGATTGGAGGCATGTTGCTAAAGTATGTCTATCAGATGTGTTTTGGCAAAATGTATTGAACCAGAAAATAAATTCTGCATGCAAATGCTTGCTGGGATGGTAGTGGGGTTTGTGAGCAGAGGAATGGGAAGGATAGGAGCTGCATTGAGAGTGGCAGGGGGTCAGATACTGAGAGTGGTGACATGGAGGTGGGTGGCACAGCAAGCGAGAGGGTTTAGGGTTGGGGAGGTGTGGAGGATCGGTGCTCTACAGTTAAGATTGAGATGGTGGTTTGAGTGCTATAAAATTCACATATGTACTTTTGCTGGCTTGACTTTTCCTGTGCTTCATGGGGGCGTGAGGTGGGGATAGTGAATCAAATTGGGGTCATTTGAGCAAGAGGTTCCCAAGATGCTGAAAAATGTTTTTATTAAAGTTCACAGATTCTACCAGCATTTTTTGTGCATACCTGGCTTCTGAAGTTCTGATAGCTCCATGGGATAACAAGGGGAGGGTGAGCTGGAAATGGTGGAGGGGCTATGTGTTGCAGGGGTGTTATCTATCCTCCTCCCGTCCACACACCAATTTTCTCACAGGTCCTTAAAGTTACTGTAACCACTGTGTAATAAAACTCAACTTTGAGGGGCATATAACATGTGTGAGACTTCTTTCACCAACCATGTTAGCAATTACGCACTGCAAACATTTTAGAGCATGACCATTATTCCCATTCCACAATAACAAAGTGTTAGGGGTGATGTTGGCCAAGTCACGTAATTTCTCTGTGTGTCAGTTTCCCCATCTTTACAATGGGGATAATGACAGTATCCTCTTAGTAAAGTGGTGTTGAGGTCTACTGATGAAAAGGGCCATGTAAGAACTAGGTACTATCCTTAGCTGGCCACAGTAGCATCCCTATAGCAAACCTACATGATAAATACAATTGCCTAAATGACCATCAACTCTTACCAATGACACATCTTTTTGTTTTGTTTTTCTTTTTCTGTTGAAAAAAATAGAAAATTTACTGGCAAAAAACTTAATTAACATAGAGTTAAGATTGCCCAGTAATGTATTGTGCCTTTCAAGAAGGTCAAGTTCAGCAAAACTCAAACATCTGAAAACCAAGTATTTCAAACTCAAACTTCTGAAAAGTAGGAAGTAGAGTGAAACAGATTAGGGGCTTGTCTACACTGCATCTCAGTGCAGACTATAGGGATGTGAATTACAGAGTACACCAAAGAGTATCTTAATGTGAACTAGGTACTTTTTAGTTTGCAGCAGTAGCATCCACATGGGGCAGTTAAAGCACAACTCTGGTGCACGCTGCAGTTCATGCCCCTGTAGTCCACACTATGGCACTGTGTAGGCATAGCCTGGGATCACGCCAGTGTTACTCTCCAGATATCCTTAGGGGTTATTCTGAGTGCATAAGCAGAAGCAATGGATGTACATTGAGGGGAGAGGGGTGCATGAGAAGAGTAGATATATGCACAGTTAGAAGGGTATGATAGTTGCAGTACATCAGAATTTTGGATTAAGCTTGGTACTTCATTTACTGTACTAAACTGAGATTATTGTAGCAGCAGCAAATTCATCCCCTGGGGTAAGGAAGGTGCATTGCATTGCTTTAGTGGCCACTTCAGAGCAACTGAAGGAGCAGTATCAGTGTGATCCTGAAGGATCCCATTCCTTCTGAACAAGAGACAGAGAACAAGAAAGGTGGAGGATCCTGTCAGAGGCTAGAAGAAGTAAAAAATGGGGAAATGAAGAAAAGCAACCTTCAAGGAGAGTAGGAGACTTATGAAGGTAGAAAGAAATTAATAAATTGATCTTAGTTGCCAGATAATGTTTCAGGTTTTGGGCTGCTGAACTAAATAGTTCATACCAAAACTAAATCCGCTCCCACATATTTTTTCATTTCCATTTGAAAGTGTTTATAAAGAAGTTTGCCCCAAATGGTCTCCTAACTTTGTGAGTTTATCCTTCTAGTCAGCAGGAATACTTTAGTGGACTAAGTCTCATGTATGCTAGACTGCCCTTGGTTTATCTCTGGACAAATTAGACTATGGCTTCATCTTCCAAACAACATAAACTGACAATCATGCAGTTTATGATGGTCTCTTACCCTTGGCAGCAGCTAGTAGTTGCTAAGCTTCACAGCTCACATATCAGAGGCTGATTCTAATGACGGATCCTCTGAGCTGCAGCCCAAGGGCAGAAATTTTGTAGGAATTCCAACATTTCTCTTTCCTCAGTAGCTCTGGGGATTTGTGGTAGTGTAAGGACTAGGCTTCTAGCCAGCAGGTAGACCCTGGACCCATTCATTTTTTATGTCTATCTCTAGCTAGACCTTCTCAGTCTGATAATCCTGTAGTATTACTGGTGCTTTGTTAGCATAAGTATTTTGTTTTCTTCTTTCCTTCCTCCTCCATCCCTTCCTGCAAATGTTCCGTTAATTTTGTATAGGCATATGAGCAAATATCTAAAATTATATTTGAATAACCTATAACTTTGTCAGTGAAAAATATTTCTAATGGTAATTCAAATGTATTCAACACACTTGTAGGAAAAAAAACTGGTTTTGGATTCCTTATTTGCTAATTTTTTTGAAGACTTCTTATTTATATGTTTAGAACAAGACTGTACAAGCCGTCAAGCAAGCAACAGCATCGTACTGTATAGAAACACAAACTTTCTTTAATGTCTCAGCACCTGATAGGGTGTAATGTTGTAGGTTGATTTTATTACTAACAGTAAGATTTTTCAGAGGTGCTCAACGCCTATATTGCTCATGGGCTTCAGTGGAGTTGTGTGTGCTCGGTTCCTTTGAAAGTCAGGTCCTGGCTGTGTATGTAGAAAGACACTCTTCTAAGTCTTAGATGCCAGATGCCCAGTTTTCAGCATTTGCTGCTGGCCAATTAAGTAACTGATGTTGATGTGAAGAACTATTAACTCAGAAGTTTGAGACTTGTCACATCAGACACATACCTCCTTTTTCTGAAAAGTGGGTAATTGTTTGAGCTCCTTAAAGCAGTTTACAAACCTTCACAGCTTCATGTTTGTATGCCACAGTATTTAGTACTGGCGGAAGCTATTGAACTTGAACAGGGTTCTTCTGTTCGATAGTATCGCAGAATGTATAATTATTTCTCACATTTGGTATTTCCCAAAAGATATAGGTGTATGTGTAATTGTGTTTTTTAAAGATCATGCCCAGCCCCAAATATATTTTTTTCTTGTCTTTGCAAACTTCAGTTTAAAAACTGTCAGTGTTTACCACTATGCTTTGCCCTAACTTCATATGGGGATTCTTGGTATTTCTACCTGTTGTTCCTTGTCAAAAATTTAAAAAATAGGTCTATCTTTATCATTGTTTCTGTAATTGTCCCCTGCTTCCTTGCTCTTTGATATTATGTGGTTGTTGATGTACTCGTGTGTGTGAAAATGCTTTCAAAGTCTGTTTCATTATATTTCCTTGATGAGTTGCCTTAAACTAAAACTTCCTTGTGCTAGAGAAGGTGATTTGGAACTTGTGAGTAAGTGGCAGTATACATGGACTATGGAAGACCTGCTTTTTGGAGAAAGTCTTCAACATGTTTGTTGGAAAACAGACTCACTTAGGAACATTCTTTGATTGTCTGCTGGAGATATCAATAATATGTTGGACTGTTTTCTCTTGGCCGTAAACAAGAAAAAAATCACCAGAAACTTAGTAGCCGGTAGTCAATATCAGAGTTGGGGGTGGAGGATTCAAAGGCAATATCTAGTTGACAAAGGCCGGCTGCTGGTGTTTAAGGCTTGTCTACGCTGTGGAGTTATCAATAAAAGTTATGCCACTTTAATTAAACTGCTGTTTGCATGTCCACGCTATCTATGCTGCTTATGTTGGCAGAGTGCAACCACACTGGCGACTCTTAGAATCATAGAACTGGAAGGGACCTTGAGAGGTCATCTAGTCCAGTCCCCTATACTCAAGGCAGGACTAAGTATTATCTAGACCATCCCTGGCTGGTGTTTGTCCAACCTGCTCTTTAAAATCCCCAATGATGAAGATTCTACAACCTCCTAGGCAATTTATTCCAGTGCTTAACCATGCTGACAGTTAGGAAGTTTTTCCTAATGTCCAGCGTAAACCACCCTTGCTGCAATTTAAGCCCAAATTGCTTCTTGTTCTATCCTCAGAAGTTAAGAAGAACAATTTTTCTCCCTCCTCCTTGTAACAACTTTTTATGTACTTGAAAACTATTATCATGTCCCCTCTCAGTCTTCTCTTCTCCAGATTCAACAAACCCAGTTTTTTCAATCTTCCCTCATTGGTCCTGTTTTCTAGACCTTTAATTATTTTTGTTGCTCTTCTCTGGACTTTGTCCAATTTGTCCACATATTTCCTGAGATGTGGTGCCCAAAACTGGACACAGTACTCTAGTTGAGGCCTAATTAGCGCAGAGTAGAGTGGAATAATTACTTCTCGTGTCTTGCTTACAATACTCCTGCTAATACATCCCAGACAGATGTTTGCTTTTTTTTGCAACAGCGTTAGACTGTTAACTCATATTTAGCTTGTGATCCACTGTGACCCTCAGATCCCTTTCTGCAGTACTCCTTCCTAGGCAGTCATTTCCCATTTTGTATGTGTGAAGCTGATTGTTCCTTTCTAAGTGGAGTACTTTGCATTTTTCCTTATTGATTTTCATCCTATTTACTACAGACCATTTCTCCAGTTTGTCCAATTACTTTTGAATTTTAATCCTGTTCTCCAAAGCACTTGCAACCCCTCCCAGGTTAGTATCATGCACAAACTTTAAGTGTACTCTTTATGCCATAATCTAAATCATTGATGAAGATATTGAACAGAACCGGACCCAGAACCAATACCTGTGGGACCCCACTTGTTATGCCCTTCCAGCATGTCTGGGTACCACTGATAACTACTCTCTGTGAACAATTTTCAAGATATACCACATCTAGCACTTCCCCCCCATTTACAACGTTTGTTACCCTGTCAAAGAAAGCTGTCAGGTTGGTTTGACATGAGTTGTTCTTGACAAATCCATGCTGACTTTTATTTATCACTTTATTATCTTCTAAGTGTTTGCAAATTGATTGCTTAATTATTTGCTCCATTATCTTTCTGGGTACAGAAATTAAGCTGACTGGTCTGTAATTCCCCAGGTTATCCTTATTTCCCTTTTTGTAGATGGGCAATGTATTTGCCCTTTTCTAGTCTTCTGGAATGTCTCCTGTCTTCCATGACTTTTCAAAGACCATTGCTAATGGCTCAGATGTCTCATCAGTCAGCTCCTTGAGTATTCTGGGATGCATTTCATCAGGCCCTGTTAATTTGAAGACATCTTAGTTGTCTAAGTAATTTTTGACTTGTTCTTTCCCTATTTTAGATTCTGATCCCACCCCATTTTCACTGGCATTGACTATGTTAGACATCTATTCGCCACCAACCTTCTTGGTGAAAACCGAAAGAAAGACGTCATTAAGCACCTCAGCCATTTCCACATTTTCTGTTACCATCTTTCCCCCCTCATTGAGTAACGAGCCTACTCTATCCTTGGTCTTCCTCTTGCTTCTAACATATTTGTAGAATGTTTTCTTGTTCCTTTTATGTCCCTAGCTAGTTTAATCTCGTTTTATGCCTTGATTTTTCTAATTTTGTCCCTACATACTTGTGTTATTTGTTTATATTCATCCTTTGTAGTTTGACTGAGTTTCCACATTTTGTAGGACTCTTTTTTGAGTTTTAGATCATTGAAGATCTCCTGGTTAAGCCAGCGTGGTCTCTTGCGTTACTTCCTATCTTTCCTACGCAGTGAGATAATTTGCCCTTTTGCCCTTAATAATGTCTCTTTGAAAAACTGCCAACTATCATCAACTGTTTTTCCCTTTAGACTTGCTTCCCATGGGATTTTACCTACCCACTCCCTGAGTTTGCGAAAGTCTGCCTTCTTGAAATCCAATGTCTTTATTGTGCTGTTTTCCCTCCTACCATTCCTTAGAATCATGAACTCTACCATTTCATGATCACTTTCACCTAAGTTGCCTTCCACTTTCAAATTCTCAACCAGTTCCTCCCTGTTTGTTAAAATCAAATCTAGAGCAGCCTCCCCCCCAGTAGCTTTCTCCACCTTCTGAAATATAAAATTATCTCCAGTACATTCCAAGAATTTATTGAATAATCTGTGCCCTTCTGTGTTGTTTTCCCAACAGATGTCTGGGTAGTTGAAGTCCCCCATCACCACCAAGTCCTGTGCTTTGGATGATTGTGTTTGTTGTTTAAAAAAGCTTTATCCACCCCTTCTTTCTGGTTTGCTGGTCTGCAGTAGACCCCTACCATGACAGCGCTCTTGTTTTGTACTCCTTTTATCCTTACCCAGAGACTTTCAGCAAGTCTGTCTCCTATTTCTATCTCAACCTCAGTCCAAATGTATACATCTTTACTATATAAGGCAACACATCCTCCCTTTTATTCCTGCATGTCCTTCCTGAGCAAGCTATATCAATATTCCAGTCATGCGTATTGTCCCACCAAGTCTCCGTGGTGTCAACTATGTCATAGTTGTGTTTATTTAATAGCATTTTGAGTTCTTCCTGCTTATTCCCCATACTTCTCGCATTAGTATATAGACATCTAAGATACTGATCTGATTTCCTTCCCACCCCCAGTTCTGTCTTCTCTCTTCCTTATTTCTACTCTTAACAGCCCATGCTCCCCCCAGATTCTGACCCTTCTCCCAGGTCTTCATGTTTTTGACTTACCTGTGGGCTTTGATCACCTGTTTTTTACACCCCTGAGCGGGAAAGTTGCAGTGCTGTAAATTGATAGTGTAGAGAAGTCCCACCATTCCACATTAATGGTTCTGATTCCTTCTTAAGTTCTCCCACAGCCTCCTGAGCTGCTCTGTGAGCTCCCATGCTGAGGAATGTCATAGCTTCTGGAACTTTGAAAGGAGAGAGGCACATGTCTGCAGGGCAGCTGAGTTCAAAACAATGAGCAGAGCGTTCACGGCAGGCATTGTGGGATACTGGGGGAGGCCAGTTATGTCAGCATAATGGTAACATGTACACTGATGCTTTGTCTCTAACTTTTCTGAAAAAAACTTCGTCTCTCATCAAGATGGTTTTATTTTGTCGCCAAAACTGAAGAGTTTTGTCACCAAAAGTGGCACTGCAGTGGGTAGAGCTCCACAATTTTGTCGGCAAAAGACAGCTTTTGTCAGAGGGAAGCTGACAGAATTCTTATGTTTTGTTTTGCTACTCTTTTTGGGATCTGCTATGTACAGATTTGGACTTTTTCTTTGGGGTTCTAAGATCAAGCCATGGATAAAAAAATTCTTTTTTATTCTTTGTCTCAGAACACTGTTCCTCTGCTGCTTCCAAACATAGTTGGTCCTCAAAATAAGTTGCAGAGTGAAATTAATGCAAGTCTTGTATACTTTGCTATGAGGGAAAATTTGTCGAGTACTTTTTTTAAACTTTGGATGTGAGCCTGGGCAGCTTTTGCGCTGAGTTATGAAAAAGACCTAGTAGGTCATCCAGTCCATTCTCTTGCCACCATAGGATTATTCCCTACATTATTTCCTCCTTTTGCACATATATTGACATTTGTAAGTTAGTCAATTTGACTGTTGCCTATTTGACATTACCTATTATAAGTCCAGTAATGTTCATAAGTTCAGTTCCTCTTGTTTAGTTGTATTTATTAGCCTGGAAAATGAGGTGGTAACTCTTCTCCTTCTAAGGCCTGGTCTACACTATGCGTTTATACCGATTTTAGCAGCGTTAAACCGATTTAACGCTGCACCCATCCACACAACGAGACCCTTTATATTGATATAAAGGGCTCTTTAAACCGATTTCTGTACTCCTCCCTGACGAGAGGAGTAGCGCTGAAATCGGTATTACCATATTAGGTTAGGGCTAGTGTAGCCGCAAATTGACAGTATTGGCCTCCGGGCGGTATCCCACAGTGCACCACTGTGACCGCTCTGGAAAACAATCTGAACTCGGATGCACTGGCCAGGTAGACAGGAAAAGCCCCGCGAACTTTTGAATTGCATTTCCTGTTTACTCAGCGTGGAGCTCTGATCAGCACGGGTGGCGATGCAGTCCCAAATCCAAAAAGAGTTCCAACATGGACCGTACGGGAGATACTGGATCTGATTGCTGTATGGGGAGACAAATCTATTCTATCAGAGCTCCGTTACAGAAGACGAAATGACAAAGCATTTGAAAAAAATCTCCAGACTATTATGCAGAGTCCACAGCACAGTGCTGTGTGACAAGCGTAACGGAAGCCAAAGAATCAAATGGACGCTCATGGAGGAAGGGAGGGAGTACTGAGGACTCCAGCTATCCCACAGTCCCCACAGTCTCAAAACAGTATTTGCATTCTTGGCTGAGCTCCCAATGCCTGTAGGGTCAAACACGTTGTCTGGGGTGGTTCAGGGTATATCTCGTCAATTTACTCTCCCTCCCCCCACCCCCATGAAAGAAAAGGGGAAAAAATTGTTTCTTGACTTTTTTCAATGTCACAGTATGTCTACTGCATGCTGCTGGTAGACACAGTGCTGGGGCAATGAACAGCAGCATCCTCTCCCCTCCCTTCCCCGGTGGCAGATGGTACAGTGCAGTAGGACTGGTAACCGTCCTCGTCATCAGCCCGTGAGTGCTCCTGGCTGGCCTCAGGTGAGGTCGGCCGTGGGCGCCTGGGTAAAAATAGGAATGACTCCCGGTTATTCCCGGCAGATGGTACAGAATGGCTGGTAACCGTCCTCATCATAGCAACTGGGGGCTGATCAGCCCCCCTGACTCCCTTCATGTCTAAAGAAAAGATTCTGTACTGCCTGGACTATCATAGCATCTGGAGGCTGCCTCCCCCTCATTTTATCTCACTAAAAAGTCAGTGTTGCTTATTCCTGCATTCTTTATTACTTCATCACACAAATGGGGGGACCCTGCAATGGTAGCCCAGAAGGGTTGGGGGAGGAGGGAAGCAACGGGTGGAGTTGTTGCATGGACACCCATTAGAATGGCATGCAGCTCATCATTTCTGTGGGATCTGACACGGAGCGGCTGTGCTCTCTGGTTCTCTGATACACTGGTTTTCTAGTACACTTGCCACATATTATAGGCAGGACTGACTCTATTTTTAGATACAACATAAAGGAGGAAATGACCCGGGGGGGGGGTAATTCACATTTTTGCCTTTGCGCCCCCGGCCGACCTCAGCGAAGGTCAGGCCGGAGCACCCATGACAGCAGCAGATGGTACAGAACGACTGGTAACTGTCTCTGCTACCTTGCAAAGGCAAATGAATGCTGCTGCGTAGCGCTGAAGTACCGCCTCTGTCAGCGGCATCCAGTACACGTACGGTGACAGTGACAAAAGGCAGAACGGGCTCCATGTTTGCCATGCTATGGCATCTGCCAGGGCAATCCAGGGAAAAAGAGTGCGAAATGATTGTTTGCCATTGCTTTCACGGAGGAAGGAATGAGTGACGACATTTACCCAGAATCACCTGCGACACTGTTTTTGCACCATCATGCATTGGGATCTCAACCCAGAATTCCAATGGGCGGAGGCGACTGTGGGAACTATAGGATAGCTACGGAATAGCTACCCACAGTGCAACGCTCCAGAAATCAACGCTAGCCTCGGTCCATGGACGCACACCACCAAATTATTGTGCTTTGTGTGGCCGCATGCATTCGACTTTATACAATCTGTTTTACAAAACCGGTTTATGTAAAATCGGAATAATCCTGAGTGTAGACGTACCCTAAGCTTTGTGAGCACTGGTTTTGTGAATATTTTACTGAACACTTTATTTGCTAACAGTTTAAGGAAGAGTATGCAGGATTGCATATGAATTTAAGTACTTTATGTTCAGCTGGTTTAAGTTCAGTAAGCTACTTAATATTGCTTTCATTTTCATAGCACAGTAGGTTGCAGAAGTAGCAGTAAAAAAGAAAAGCAAGGCTTTAATTTTACTTGTCTGTAAAAAGGCTCTCATGCTTGCTGTACTCCCACCACACACTGACTTTCAAATGTACATAAGTTTTTGGAATTTCCTGTTAAACTCTAATTTGGGGATAGTATTTGAGACTGTGCAAAATAAAAATCACATTCTTTTCCTACTATTGTTACTAGTAACAATTAAAGACTACTATTAAGTGAAAGGTTAGTGAAATTTTCTTTTCAGCTTTTTACTTCATGGATTTGACAGCATTGTACATAGTCAGTTTTCCCTATTGTGCGAAACGCCCTCACAATAAAATGAGAGAGAGAAACATATATTTTAAAAACACTGAAATCAGCAGAATTCAAGAGCAGGTGTATAATACTTCAACCCTCCATGGTCTTCAGGCTGACAGTATCCCTTTTAAAATAAAGCAGCTTCATTTTACTTCTGTCTTTACCTTGACTTTTTTTTCTCAACATCCTAGATGATGAGGGTATTATTTTGTTACTCAGTTCCCTGCCCAGTGCCTCAACTTGATTTGAGGTGTGGCTTTGATTTGCCAAACTGAGTACCTGTGGCTCCAAGCAACCAAGGGGAAAGGGGAGGAAATGGAACATGCTGAGAGAGGAGTTTGGCTCCACCTCTCATTTCTTTAGTCTATGAAATCAGTAGCTGTGGATAGGGTTGGGGAACAGCTATGAAATCTAAAGTATGATCTACATAGAATGATTGGCTCCACTGCAGAGTGAGGAAGGAGGAAAATCTACTGTTTTAGGTCCAGTTTGCCCGCAAGAGAGGCTTGTAGGGAAAGATCCCTGTTATGAGGTAGTCAATTTAAAGTACTCTCTAAAGCTTCAAATTGGTGTGTCTTTGGCTAATTTTATCAAATATGCATTGCCATAAAAAGTAAAAACTTCAGTTTTTACATGATTATCCAAGTGCTGTTTCTTAAATTGATTAAGATGTTGAATTTTAAGACATTTTTTAAATTGAGAAATTTGACATTTCTTGTAGGTAATTTTATTGGAATGATGCTCTTCTCTACTGATTTGTGACAATATAGCTTTTCTGCGTGTACCCTGATTTGGGTTCAATGTATATAACAAAAGATCCAAAGTTTAGTGGGACATCCCACTCATGTATGTGGAAAGGACATAAACCTTACTGTAACACATCCCTCTTGTAACAGTGAGATTTTACACCAAAACTAATTTAAAAAGGTACTAACAAAGTTTGTAAACACACAATTAGTTTTTTATTTAAAACACGGTTTTGCCACATTTTTATATAATTTCCACAGTTTAGCAATCATAATCAACTCTAAAATTGCAAATCACCATGTTTTATTTTAATGGAGTATGTGAAAATTATTAGGGAAGGAAACAGATTTTTGTTTGTTCCATCCCAAGGGCTAATTACAAATTGTAGGTGCAGTTATTTAAAAAACTTGTCTTCATTAATTTAGACTTGCATTTAAATTTGATCCATATCTTTCCACCCCCATTTTCCCCATGTGTGCACTTTCAGAGTCCCCTTTGGGAATATTGCTTGTGGTGTCCTACTCACTTTCACTCTTTTCATGCTGTTGTTGCTTGGGAAGTGCTATCTGCAGCAATACAGGCAGTATTCCCAAGTCCTCTGGCCAGCCCTGCTTTCCTCAAGGTCCTTGTTAAAATAATCCACAAAAAAGAAAAAAATTATCAGGCCTCAATTCCTGCTTCTCTTGCTCCTTAGATAATGGCCCCATGTTACTCCTACCTCATACACTGCTTCATATTTGGTTTCCCACTTCCTACCTGCTGGGTCCTTGTCTGCTACTTGAATCCTTCTCTGGTTCCTGGCTGTATCATATCAGTCTCTAGAAGCGGTCTCCTGATCTTCAGGCTTGGCTCCTACCTCCTCCTGGGTCCATGGCTACCTTCTGCACTCCGCAAGTTCCTTGTTCTTTTTTTATTATACTCCTGAAATAACTACTGTTCCTGAGGACAGTGCCTTGACACAAGCTTCCATGGTGGGAGGCTGGTTGCTTTCTCGGCTGGAACAACTCCTCCTTGGTCTATGAGAAGAAAGAAGTGGTTCCTTTTGTACAACACTGGCTTCTTGTACTCTTCTTTCCTTCTGTCAGCCTCCTGGCCACAGCTACATCTGCTTTTATGTTCTACCATGAAGGGCAGGTGTGAGGAGCAGAATTTAGAAATCTCCATGCTAATGGTTACTTTGTCTTTCAATATTTTTATGTTAAAGTTCAGGAGAATCAGTGTTGGCATTCTCTTTGTTCACTCAACAGTGACTTCGAAGAAGGAATGTGTAATAATTTAGCAAAAAAGAGACTGAGCTTCAAAATGATAAAGGGAAGAAACACATTCATTGTGTGAAGCTGACCAGCAGGTGACACAAAATGTTTAGTTAGCCATACTAATCCTTCTCGGCAGCCAGAGGTGGATTCTAGCTTGGAATGTATCTGTTGGTTTGAAATGTTGACTGGTTCAAGCCAATCTGGAGCTGGAATTTTCCTTGTGTGGAAGGGTCATCCAAACTCCTGGATTAAAAATTATCTCAAAGGATTGATGATAGCACAGAGAGATTGATGATAGCACAGAGAGAATGGATTCAACAGCTGTAAGTGGTGGCTGGCTCTTCTTTGTTATTGGGTTACTAGCTCCTGAAGGAAGATGCTGTTGAAAGAAAAATACTTTCTGGACTAGGAATCTAGTTAAGGAAACAAGCATGTACTTGTTTGTTCTTCCTGTATTTAATTACTGCCAATATTGGGTTTTTTCATTTTGGTAACTATGCTGAAAGCTTGGTGGCTGTGACTGCAAGTATTTAGTCCATGATTTTGTTAGTTATTTAACTAAACCTATTTACTTTTGTTTTTTCTTTCCATTAGTAATTGGAAAGAGAGGAGAAATCTGACTAATCTGACAGCCTCTGAAATGGGCTATTAAACATCTTACCAGGATCTCAGACTTAAACAAATATACTAGAAAAAAGGACTAATATGGTGGCTACAATTCTATTTTAGTTTAAACTGTCCAAAAGAGAATTCTCCTTGTTCCCTTGTTGTATTTGGCTAATGGGTTCTTGTTGGAGATGAGGATCCTGGTATTGGGCCTTTTAAACTGATATTTACTAGGTCCTGATTCATGTATTACACAGCCCCGAGGAATAGATTAATTTATATAATAGCTCATTTATTTTCTTTCTTTTTGAAATATAGCTGTATTTTTTTTACCTTGAACTCTTCCATGTGTATAGGATATTTTGAGACTTGCAGGCTTTTCGATCACAAGAATCAATTACATACTGCTGCCCATAGTAAACAGCGACTTAGGGCCTATCTACTTTGCCCCACAGTTCAGACTATGGGAATGTGACTAGCAGGGCACACCAGAGTGCTGTGCTATAATTTCTCTGTGTAGACGTCCAAACTTGAGACCTTATAAGTTTGTGTACAGACTGGAGAGTTAGAGTGCAGCACTTTGGTGTGCTCTGATATTCATATCCCCTTAATCTGAACTCTGGAATACTGTAGACATGCCGTCAAATACCAAGGACAGTGTAGGGAAAGAGCACCAAACATTCAATTTAATAGACTGGAAGATCTAGAAATGGATTTAATGACAGAGGGCAGGAGTTAAAAGGGAGAGGATGAAAAGTGGTGGTGCACCTCTTCTTAGGTTGGAGGGGGGAGCAAGAGTGGCATTTCCACAAAGGGTATGTCTATGCTTCAGTAAAAGGTGCATGGCACAGCTTGTATTGGCTGACTCAGGCTCAGGCTGTGGGGCTGTAAATTTGCAGTATAGGTGTTTGGGCTTGGGCTGGAGTTTGGGCTCTATGACCCCACAAGGGGAAATAACTGAGAGCCTGGGCTCCAGCAAGCCCAAACTTCTACACTTCTATTTTTAGCCTGAGCCAGCTGACCTGTTCTCAGACTCAATACTATGATTTTTGCAGTGGGACCTGGGAGAGGAGGAAAGGCAGGAGGGAAGGAGCTTTTGGATCAGGCATGTGCTGTCAGAAGTGCTCAGCAGAAAATAAAAACTGTATCAGAGCCTGTCATAAGAGCATAAGAACGGCCGTACCGGGTCAGACCAAAGGTCCTTCTAGCCCAGTATCTGTCTACCGACAGTGGCCAATGCCAAGTGCCCCAGAGGGAGTGAAGCTAACAGGCAAAGATCAAGTGATCTCTCTCCTGCCATCCATCTCCATCCTCTGATGAACAGAGGCTAGGGACACCATTTTTTACCCTTCCTGGCTAATAGCCATTTATGGACTTAGCCACCATGAATTTATCCAGTTCCCTTTTAAACATTGTTATAGTCCCAGCCTCCACAACCTCCTCGGGTAAGCAGTTCCACTAGTTGACTGTGCGCTGTGTGAAGAAGAACTTCCTTTTATTTGTTTTAAACCTGCTGCCTATTAATTTCATTTGGTGACCTCTAGTTCTTGTATTATAGGAATAAATAAATAACTTTTCCTTATTCACTTTCTCCACATCACTCATGATTTTATATACCTCTATCATATCCCCCCTTAGTCTCCTCTTTTCCAAGCTGAAGAGGCCTAGCCTCTTTAATCTTTCCTTATATGAGACCCTCTCCAAACCCCTAATCATTTTAGTTGCCCTTTTCTGAACCTTTTCTAGTGCTAGAATATCTTTTTTGAGGTGAGGAGACCACATCTGTACACAGTAATTGAGATGTGGGCATACCATGGATTTATATAAGGGCAATAAGATATTCTCTATCCCCTTTTTAATGATTTCTAACATCCTGTTTGCTTTTTTGACCGCCTCTGCGCGAACATCTTCAGAGAACTATCTACGATGACGCCAAGATCTTTTTCCTAACTCATTGTGGTTAAATTAGCCCCCATCATATTGTATATATAGTTGGAGTTATTTTTTCCAATGTGCATTACTTTACATTTATCCACATTAAATTTCATTTGCCATTTTGTTGCCCAGTCACGTAGTTTTGTGAGATCTTTTTGAAGTTCTTCACAATCTCCTTTGGTCTTAACTATCTTGAGTAGTTTAGTATCATCTGCAAACTTTGCCACCTCACTATTTACCCCTTTCTCCAGATCATTTATGAATAAGTTGAATAGGATTGGTCCTAGGACTGACCCTTGGGGAACACCACTAGTTACCCCTCTCCATTCTGAGAATTTACCATTAATTCCTACCCTTTGTTCCCTGTCTTTTAACCAGTTTTCAATCCATGAAAGGACCTTCCCTTTTATCCCATGACAGCTTAATTTATGTAAGAGCCTTTGGTAAGGGACCTTGTCAAAGGCTTTGTGGAGATCTAAGTACACTATGTCCACTGGATCCCCCTTGTCCACGTTTGTTGACCCCTTCAAAGAACTCTAATAGATTAGTAAGACATGATTTCCCTTTACAGAAACCATGATGACTATTGCTCAACAGTTTGTTTTTTCTATGTGTCTCACAATTTTATTCTTAACTATTGTTTCAACTAATTTGCCCGGTACTGACATTAGACTTACTGGTCTGTAATTGCCGGGATCACCTCTAGAGCCCTTTTTAAATATTGGCGTTACATTAGCTAACTTCTAGTCGTTGGGTACCGAAGCTGATTTAAAGGACAGGTTACAAACCTTAGTTAATAGTTCCGCAACTTCACATTTGAGTTCTTTCAGAACTCTTGGGTGAATGCCATCTGGTCCTGGTGAGTTGTTAATGTTGAGTTTATCAATTCCAAAACCTCCTCTAGTGACACTTCAGTCTGTGACAGTTCCTCAGATTTGTCACCTACAAAAGCCAGCTCAGGTTTGGGAATCTCCCTAACATCCTCAGCCGTGAAAACTGAAGCAAAGAATCCATTTAGCTTCTCCGCAATGACTTTATCGTCTTTCAGCGCTCCTTTTGTATTTCGATCGTCAAAGAGCCCCACTGGTTGTTTAGCAGGCTTCCTGCTTCTAATGTACTTAAAAAACATTTTGTTATTACCTTTGGAGTTTTTGGCTAGCTATTCTTCAAACTCCTCTTTGGCTTTTCTTATTACACTCTTGCACTTAAGCTGGCAGTGTTTGTGCTCCTTTCTATTTGCCTCACCAGGATTTGACTTCCACTTTTTAAAGGAAGTCTTTTTATCTCTCACTGCTTCTTTTACATGATTGTTAAGCCATGGTGGCTCTTTTTTAGTTCTTTTACTGTGTTTCTTAATTTGGGGTATACATGGAAGTTGGGCCTCTGTTATGGTGTCTTTAAAAAGGGCCCATGCAACTTGCAGGGATTTCACTTTAGTCACTGTATCTTTTAACTTTTGTTTAACTATCCCCCTCATTTTTGTATAGTTCCTTCTTTTGAAATTAAATGCCACAGTGTTGGGCTGTTGAGGTGTTCTTCCCCCCACAGGGATGTTGAATGCTATTGTATTATGGTCACTATTTCCAAGTGGTCCTGCTATAGTTACCTCTTGGACCAGCTCCTGCGCTCCACTCAGGGTTAAATCTAGAGTTGCCTCTCCCCTTGTGGATTCCCATACCAGCTGCTCCATGAAGCAGTCATTTAAAGTATCGAGAAATTTTATCTCTGCATTTCATCCTGAAGTGAAATGTTCCCAGTCAATATGGGGATAATTGAAATCCCCACTATTATTGGGTTCTTAATTTTGATAGCATCTCTAATTTCCCTTAGCATTTCATCATCACTATTACTGTCCTGGTCAGGTGGTCGATAATAGATCCCTAATGTTATATTCTTATTAGAGCATGAAATTTCTATCCATAGCGATTCTATGGAATATGTGGATTCGCTTAAGATTTTTACTTCATTTGAATCTACATTTTCTTTCACATTTAGTGCCACTCCTCCCCTCCCCCCCCACACACACGACCTGTTCTGTCCTTCCAATATATTTTGTACCCTGGAATGATTGTGTCCCATTGATTGCTCTCAGTCCACCAGGTTTCTGTGATGCCTATTATATCAGCATCCTCTTTATCACAAGGCACTCTAGTTCACTATCTTATTATTTAGACTTCTAGCATTTGTGTACAAGCACTTTAAAAACTTGTCCCTGTTAATTTTTCTGCCCTTATCTGATGTGCCAGGTTCTTTTTTTATGTGACTGTTTATCATCTGATCCAACCCTTACATTATCCTCTTTCGTCCTCTTTCCTGACTATAACCTGGAGATTCCCTATCTTCAGACTGTCCCCTAAGAGAAGTCTGTATCCGATCCACATGCTCCTTTGCAGCAGTCGGCTTTCCCCCATCTCCTAGTTTAAAAACTGCTCTACAACCTTTTGAATGTTTAGTGCCAGCAGTCTGGTTCCACTTTGGTTTAGGTGGAACCCATCTCTCCTGTATAGGCTCCTCCCATCCCAAAAGTTTCCCCAATTCCTAATGAACGTAAACCCCTCCTCTCTACACCATCATCTCATCCACGCATTGAGACTCTGAAGCTCTCCCTGCCTACCTGGCCCTGCACGTGGAATTGGGAGCATTTCTGAGAATGCCACCATAGAGGTCCTGGATTTCGGTCTCTTCCCTAGCAGCCTAAATTTGGCTTCCAGGACATCTCTCCTACCCTTCCCTATGTCATTGGTACCTACATGTACCATGACCACCGGCTCCTCCCCAGCACTACACATACGTCTGTCTAGATGCCTCGAGAGATCCGCAACCTTCGTACCAGGCAGGCAAGTCACCATACGGTTCTCCCGGTCATCACAAACCCAGCTATCTATGTTTCTAATGATCGAATCTCCCATTACTAACACCTGCCTTTTCCTAGCAACTGGAGTTCCCTCCACCGGAGAGGTAATCTCAGTGCGAGAGGCAACCTCAGCACCATCTGGAATGAGGGTCCCAATTATGGGAAGGTTTCCCTCAGCTCCCATTGACTGCCCTGCTTCCCTGGGCCTTTCTTCCTCCTCAACAGCACAGAGACTGTCTGAGCGGAGGTGGGACAATTCTACAGTGTCCCGGAAAGCCTCCTCAACATACCTCTCTGTGTCTCTTAGCTCCTCCAGTTCCGCCACCCTGGCCTCCAAAGTCCGTACGTGGTGTCTGAGAGCCAGGAACTCCTTGCACCGACTGCACACATATGCCACCCACCCACAGGGCAAGTAATCATACATGCTATACTCAGCGTAATAAACTGGATAGCCCCCACTCTGCTGCTGGGCTTCTGCCTGCATTGTCTCCTAATTAATGAAAGGGTGGTTTAAAGAAAGGGGTTTTGGAATATGGTTTGGATTATAGGTTTTAAGGGGACTACAGGAAACAGGTAGGACCAACACGGGACCCCCACTCCCCTTCCAAACTCCCTTGCAAAACTCCCTGGTAGCAGCTCCTGGTCGCTTGTGTGCCGCTTTATAAAGCCCTGGCCTGAGTTAATGCCCCGCCCACTGATTAAGGCTCAGCTAATTACCAGAGGCTTTGAGCTTTCAAACTTCCTTTGAAGCTCAGGGCCTCCAACTGCCAGCCACAGCACAGGGTCCTTCAAACAAACAAACAAACAGACTGACAAACACAAGCTCAGCACACAGCAAGTAACCCCCAAACACACACACACTACAGACAGTCACTTATCCCACAGATGCTGTATTTGCTCCTCCTTCACCTGGAGAACTGCCTTGCAAAACTCTGTTATCTCTTAAGATATTTGGGCAACTTTGGTTATATAGTCTTTCTTGTGAGTTATTCTTTAAGGTGAAATAACTTACTGTGACATAGATGATCTATGTGTATTTAGACTTCAGTATAGTTATTAGCAAAAGCTACACAGTATAGTGCTGGTTTGAAGTAGCTGTTGGTTGTTTCTCTTCTCCCTTCTGCACCTGTTTCTACCCACCTGAACAGTGGTTGTCTCTAGGGCTTCACTGTCTTCCGAATCTATAACACTGACTCCTCAGACTGCTGAAGTACTGCTGTGTGGACAGTGGGAGAATTCTACTGTGATTAGGTGGTGGGTGAGGGTGGGGAGGAGTGCTGCTTCACCCCTTCTGTGCCCACAAGGAGAGAAGATCTTTGAACTTCCTCTCCTGGATCTGTTACTTGCTTTATAATCTTGTTCAAATTACTTAGGGCTTGTCTACACTTACAGCGCTGCAGTGACATAGCTGTAGCGCTTATTGAAGATGCTACCTGCATACACCAACAAGAGAGTTTCTCTCATCGGCGCAGGTATTTCAGCTCCCCAAGAGGCAGTAGCTGTATCAATGGTAGACGCTCTCCCATCAATATAGCACTGTCTACGCTTGGAGTTAGATTGGTATAACTGTGTTGTTCAGGGCTCTGGAATTTCCACACCCCTAAGCAATGTAGTTATATTGATATAAGTTTGTAGTGTAGACCCAGGCTTAATCCGGGTTTATAACTTTCCCTCCGTACAAAATGGAGATAATATTACTCTGCCTTTCAGGGTAATGCTTATCACCTTGAAGAGGTAGAGTACTGTGTGTGTGTTTTTTAAATACCTTGACTCTAAGAGAAAATGGTTCCATTAAGTTTTTAACTTTTCACACACCAGGTGCTGTTAAATTATAGAGGTGTCAGTTGTGGATCCACATTTTAAGATTGAGTTGATTTTGTCCTTGTAGTAGTTTGAATCCCTGTTTTATTATGCATGGGGAATACAGTGTATCTTCCCCAAATTTACAGAACATTTTGGATACTAATGAATTTTCTTACCACTTACAAACCCGTTACAGTTAAAATTAATTTTTAAGTAGGTATTTAAAGAAATTTAACACTGTCAGGCCTTTTTTTGTCTTGAATGGTGGTGGTAATAGAATGACACTGACAACTTAAAACAGAAACGTTGTGCTTAGATTATATTTGAAGAAATTAGTTAATCCTGTAAATCAGGCTCTTGAGATGCCTCACACTGGTCATCCAAAGTCATTAGTTACTTTTGAAAATCTTGGCTCTGATTTCTGAGGAACTTATAAATAACTTCCCCTCTGTGTAATATTAGCATGAAGAGTAGTTCAGTGTATGAAAATTTCCAAAGCAATTGATGCAGTTAGTTTCTGTGGTAGTATTTCACCCTTACTATTTCAGGAATGTTAAACAGAAGATATTTAACATATATGCTGCTATACCTATATGTAACAGGATGAGTAAGAGATGAGATATTGGTTTGTGATGGTCTCAATGGTTAAAAGTTTGTGCTCATAGGAAAACCTTTTTTGGACTCCCGAGCTGTGTAGAAGTATAAACTGCAAGATCAAGCTCAAACTGATGATGATCAGGTTAATTAACTTTAAGTCAAACTACAGTTTATTCCCTTGGTTGCAGATAGTTTCCATGAAATAGTTTAGAATTTGGGAATTAATGTATACTTAGTTTCGTAACTGGTAAGTCAGACACAGATGAAATCTTCTGACAACAGCCGCTAAATCCATGTATGGGGCTTTGAAACCCTCTTCCCCCCCCCCCCCCCAAAAAAAAACAAACCAAAAAACAAAAAAACAAAACCCTGACATTGATTGTACAACTTCAGGCATTGGCTTTCAAGTCAGTAATAGCATTGTTGAAGTGACTAATCTCTTGATTTCAGGCCTTGTTATTACACAATCTTGGTTGCATAACAGTTGACAAGAACCTGCATTGATTGTTAGGTTGACAGACTTGCTTGCTTCCTTCAGAATTTTTTTTGATATTTATTTTCTCTATTTAGCTCTTCTCACTCATGGAGATGAAACCTCCTATCTCCCGAGCAAAGATGATTCTCATTACTAAAGCTGCCATTAAAGCTATTAAGGTAAAGAAAAACGGAAATAGAAATTCAGACCATACTAGTAGCATTATTTTTGGATTGTACTTGATTTCTAAAAAATGCATATCTTTTACATGATTTCTAAAATTGTATAGCTTGGTAAAGATTTCTTTTATTTGACTTTCGGAGGTTTTTTTTCCATAGGAAAGTGAGTGAACGTTCTTTATCTTGAGTTATGCTGCCAATATCTCTGCAAAACCATAACACCAACTTGCTTTTAAGAAAATGTCATTTTCTGATGCTGTGATTTACAGTCTTGTTATGATTTGTATATGATAAAATCAAAATGTAGCATATAATTACATCCCATCACATCAAATTTAACAAAAAAAATTTAAAAACAAAGGAAAAAGTAGTTGTCACAATAGTACTGCCTTCATGTTATGTATGTGTGATGTGAGATGCTTCCAATGGCATGGTCAGTTTTCTCCATGAAAACTTTTTAAGGAATGTTTGAGATGAAATGCATCACACTAGAATATTTTTGTTTTCCTAATTGTTAATATGTACAAAGAATTAAAATACCTCTGAAATCATACGTCACTGTAAATCAGATAATGATTAAACAGATCACACATCTCTTTTCCAGCTCTACAAGCATGTAGTCCAGATAGTAGAGAAGTTTATCAAAAAGGTAAGTGCTTTTATAGTATTTTTAATATTTACTTAATGGGATACTGGGCACTTAAACATCCACAACTCTATCTCTATTTTTTATTAACTACAGTAACTCTTCACTTAAAGTCGTCCTGGTTAATGTTGTTAAGTTGCTGATCAGTTAGGGAACATGCTCGTTTAAAGTTGTGCAATGCTCCCTTCTAATGTCGTTTGGCAGCCTCCTGCTTTGTCCACTGCTTGCAGGAAGAGCAGCCTGTTGCAGGTAGCTGGTGGTGGCTTGGAACCAGGGTGGACCGGCAGCCCTCGTATCAGCTCCCCTCTCTCCTAAGTTTCCTGTGCAGCAGTTGCCGGGAGTTCAGCTGTCCCTCCCCGCACTGCCATGTGCTGCTCCTGCCCTCTGCCTTGGGAGCTGCTCCCAAGACTCCTGCTTGCTGTGCGGCGGGAAGGGAAGGAAGAGGGGGGCTGTCAGGGTGTCCCTCTCCCCCCTTCTCCTGCACCCCGCTTACGTCATCTTCCATAGAGCAGGGGGGACACAGGACAGGGCTCAGGACGGGATGGAGGGAGCTTGCTGGAAGCAGCTGCGGTCTCAGCAAGCTGATCTAATTAACAAGGCAGTGTACTTAATAGTAAGGTCAGCGTACTTAAAGGGGAAATGCACATCTCACACACGGTGTGTGTCTGTCTGCGATGCTGTCTCCCCTTCCTCCATTCCTGCTGCCTTGTAGAGTGTGAGAGTTAACCCTTGAGGGCTCAGCCAATTGCTAGTTCGTCATTTAGCAGTAAGGCATTCCCTGGGAAATATCCTACCCTCTGACTCCTCCACCTCAACCAAGCTTCACAATCATCATCACTGTGTACCAGTATTAAATTGTTTGTTTAAAACTTATACACGTGTGTGTGTGTGTGTGTGTGTGTATGTGTGTATATATATAATATATATAATTGGGGGAAAAAAAATTCCCTGCAATCTAACCCGCTCATTTTACCTTAATTCTTATGGGGAAATTGGATTCGCTTAACATCGTTTCGTTTAAAGTCACATTTTTTCAGGAACATAACTACAACGTTAAGTGAGGAGTTACTGTAGTAATACTACAAGTGTTACCTAAGGCTACTTACTGTACTGAAAAATCAGAAAAAAACCTCTATTTTTAGAGAGAACTTTTTTCAGCATTTTTTTCTTTGTGCATTTGACAGTAATTTCTATATAGTCAACAATTTCCCTCTGTTCATGTGAGTCTTTCATACAGCAACAGAAGATCAAAAAAGTGTGATTGTAAAACCGCAGAAATTGTCAGTGGGATTTAAGGATAGATATAGTGCTTGAAACACACATTCTTCTAATTTTTCAAGTTGATTGTGTCTTTTTACTACTACTGTTATGATTGATGTTTCCAGAAAATTTAACTTTTATACTCTGGTGCCTGAAAACTTAGAAAAATAGGTTAAATACATCACTGTCCACAAAAGTAGACCAACAGGCATGTTAATTTAAGTTCCATTAGACAAACAAGAAATAATAGCTATATATGTCAAATGAAAAAAAGGCAACATCAGAAAGATAAACACTTTATTTTCAAGCATCTAATTAATTCTAAATTAGTGGAAGGAGACTGAAAAGCGAGAGAGAGCTAGCTTGATGTCCTAGTGGTGGTGGTCTATATTGGAAAGTAAGAGAGGAATTGTGTTCAAGTCCCAGACCCTGCTTCTTAAGGTAGCAAGGGAGACAGTGAATCTTTACTACATAAAGGCACACAAACATCTTTCCTCTATTCTGCCCTATGTTCCAATGTATCTCCTTTCTCTCTACCTCTGCCACCAATTAATTTTAGTTGCATTTAGAAACATTACAGGACACAATGCTTATATAATACATGGAAGTCATCTCTTTTTTTACATTCTTGATTTCTACATTTGCTCATTTAAACAATTTTCATTTCACAGTATCTACTGTTTGTGGTCCTGCTTTCTCCAAGTTATTCCAACCTTTTTTATTACATACAACAGAACTAGCTTTTTGCATTATTAAGATCAATATCTCATGCACTACTTCCTCTTACATATTTATCATCTTAACTCATTTCAGTCCTTACGTTGTCCTGCCCACCAAATTAATTAGTATAAAATTGATTTAAATAGTAAAACTTTTGCTGCATCATGTGTTTAAATAGGCTTGCTGCAGTTCATTCTTTTTCCTGTAGATTGTCTTTCAATTAGTAGGAAAGCCTGGATAGTTATGGTTCATGATTAATAATATTTTGAGTATTTGCTTTATGTAAGTGTTTTTACTCAAGTTTAAATTGTATTGCCATGCCAATCTTTCTCAAAAATAAGTATTTTAGCTACTTTGTTTATCAGGATACACATTACTAACACATTTTGCTATTAGATTTAGTAGTGTTAGATATAGCTCCGTGTACAGCCTTATAGTACTGGTTAAAAGAGAACTGTAAATACTAGAATTCAAGTTTTGTATTGGGACCTGCAGAAAAATATTAAGTACAAGGTGCAGGTTGCTTGTAGTGATTCTGAAACCTGTTGGGGCATTAGGGGGGTTATGCTGTTAGTACTATATATGCTATCCTGCAATAACTGGGAACAATCTATCTTTTCAGTGCAAACCAGAATATAAAGTCCCTGGATTATATGTTATTGACTCTATTGTTCGTCAATCTCGTCACCAGTTTGGAACAGACAAGGATGTTTTTGGGCCAAGATTTTCTAAAAATATAACTGCCACATTCCAGTATTTATATCTCTGTCCATCTGAAGACAAGGTATAGCTAAAACTTCTTGAATGTTTTGAATGGCTGAATTCTTAATTGTGTGTTCTTGCTTATGTGAAAGCTAATTTGGTGGTTCTCTGCCTTGACTGCAATGCTATAGTTGTCTTTGTGTGGGTAGTGGTAATATTAGAGATAATACTTCAGTGGAGATCCTGATGATGATAAATTCTTTAACTTATTTTCTGTTCTTTGTGTTCATGCCTTTGTCCAATTGGAGACCATGCCAAAACTATTTCCTTTTCAGGGATCCTTCTTGTGAGGGACTTGTTGCAGTTAATTGTGTTTGTAGCTGAAAGAAATGCAGATAGTCTTACTTCTGTCCCCCTCCACCCCCAACTTCAAAACTCTGTTCTAACATTTTCTTTTCACTCCCTTTTGTCAGACTTTCCCACTTCACTTCTGCATTTTTGTTGTCTTTTTCTCACCTTTTCTTGGCTCTTTCACTGCCTTCCCCTTCTAGGATTCTTCCAAAGGCCACATCAGACTCTCCTAAATGGCCATATGACTGGCTGCAACTCGTAATTTTCTGTCACTGCTATTCTTTTGGTTTGCCAGAGGAGTTTGCTAGAGAGTGGCACAAGCTATCTTAGTGTACCCCCCACTGCCCCCCAAAAAAGGAGGAGTGGGGGATCCAGTAGTGTGGATCCTCCTAACTTGTGCAACAGGGAATCAAGCTGTGTCTAAATGTTGAGCATGCTACAAGACCACTGATCCAGTCACCCATTTCTTTATGTGCAGGAACTAAAATTTGAGCCTATGCATTAGGAATATTTTGTTCTTTATTAATACTTTATTTTATTTGAACAGAGTAAGATAGTTCGTGTCCTGAACCTTTGGCAGAAAAATGGAGTGTTTAAAATAGAGATCATTCAGCCTCTCCTGGATATGGCAGCAGGAACTAGTAGTGCAGCCCCAATGGCAGAAAATGCTACAAATAATGAAGGTACGAATGTCAGTACAACTTGTAAATTAAAAGTTATGGAACCAATGACTTGTTACTGTTTGGTACACTAAGGTAAAAGTACCTCATGTTTGTAAACCAAGGTCACTAGCACACTGCAAAATTCACTTTTATCACAAAAATTATATAGAAGAATCTGAACACATTCTGAATAAATGTTGCTGCTGTATATTTATACATATGTTATGTTATTGGAAATTATTGAAATTTGAGCTAATATGGCTTTGGGTCTTTCCATACAACTAAGTATGTATAGACCTATTGGGTGTTGACAGTAATGTTCCCACTAAAAATGACTTCCTTCTTAATTTTCTTCTTGTATCTGTGAGACTTTTTATTATTTCCCAGTGTATAATTCTGTGTTCCTTTTTAAGCATCTGATTCAGTAAAGTATGAACATCTTACAATGGAGAACAGTCATGCCCTAAAGTATATAAAAATATTGTTGCCTACACAGCGTATTGTTGCCTACACAGCATTGTTGCAACGCCTTAAGATTTTTGTAAGGTTATTTAGACTGCATAACACATTGGTGCAAGCCATAAAATGCAATAAAATAATTGTCACTCAACACCCCACCTATTCTCCACTCTCTGGTTCCCCTTCTCAATCTTTTGCCTTCTCTGAACTATCTCCTTCCACCATCTGTAGCACACATCTCCATCCTTATCCTGAATACCCAGTTTGTATTTCTGATAAAGGGTTGGTGTTGAATAGTGTGCAGTATTGTACATGGTTTAAATTGGTATAAGTGAGGCATAGTGTCAGGTCACAAGACTTCTGTGAAATGTTTTTCAATAATGTTTAGGAAGACATCACCTATTGTCACTTTTCCTGAACATACAGGAAAACAGAGCTCAGAGACATCTCTTGCTATACCTAGTAACTCACTGACAGCCTTGCAAAACTCACTTTGAGATGTGACTGGGATCTGTATTTTTTTTTCTTTTCCTGTACTGCCACTGGTAACTAGCAGACCAAATTCCTTTCCCTCAGATTTAGCTGTGCAATCTTACTGATTTCAGAGGGATTTCATAAGTGTAATAGAGGAAATAATTTGGCCCTGCAGTAAACAATTCTGTTAATGCATTACATGGAATAGAATCCAGCTCAGTCATGGCACTGCAGAGCCTATCCAGCAAAGAGTAAAAAGTAGTAAACTTACTTTTGTCCCATAAGCAAGCAGTGTAACTGAATACATGCACTGAGCAAGTCTTGAGATGTAATTTTTTTGAGCAAAATCACACTCTTGGAAACATTACAAAACATTTAATCTTGCATTTGACTTCTGGGAAAACAAATTTTTCAGAATGTTGTTTGCAGCGTTGACTTACAGAAAGGGAAAGCAGTTATTTAAACTGTCAGTAGATCCACATGTTCATACAAATAAGTCAGGCATTGTGATATGCAATGTTGTTGTAACTGTGTTGGTCCCAGGATATTAGAAACACAAAGTGGTAATATCTTTTATTGGACCATGTTCCATTGGTGAGATAGAGAAGCTTTCAAGCTTACACAGAGCTCTTCTTCAGGTCTGGGAAACTTACCCAGGTCTTGTCTACACTACAAATTGAGTTGACCTAAGTTAGGTCAACATACTGTGGTGGTTCATGTCCGCAGTATGCTACCTCTGTCAGAGGTGCGCATCCTCATCTGGAGTGCTGCCACTGATTTCACTTTTTGGGGGCACTGACAGCTGTTTCTCCTTAAATAAACCATTGGATAGGAACCTAGAATAAATTATTTAATGAAAGAATTATTTAATAGTAAAAATTTAAACTTTGCAGTTGGAGCTTATTTTACAAATGTATTGATATGCAATGTTAGTTGCTATTTCAGTAGGTAAGTTTTCACCTTCAACTCCTCTTAAAAAAAAAATAAAACTGTAATACTATAAATGGAACATTGGGTCAAAGTTTCATGCATTGGACTCCCTCCTATGAGATCCAATATTCGTAGTTTTCTGTCATTGAATACAGAGCATGCAGGTGCTAGATAGTAAATGGGATATCTAAAAGAACGTTAGAGCATGTTGTCAGGCCTAGTTCACAGTGGTATAAACCGGAATACGGATACATTGATTTGGCTGAATTTAATGTACATCAGCGATTCTTTTGAGGGGGATAGCTAAGTTTACAAAGTAATGAGTATTCTCTCTTCATTGGAAGGTAAAATATTTTATATTACACACGTGGACTGTTAGTACCTTAAATTGTAGTGAACTGGTTTTCAATATAATTCTCTTGCAGGTTCACCACCCTCTCCAGCAAAGGTTCTATCTGAACCCACCCAGGTCACTGCTAATTCAGTACCTACTGTATCACAATTGCCTAGTTCTGATGCCTTTGCAGCTGTAGCTCAGTTATTTCAGACAACACAAGGACAACAGGTAAGCTATCTGTATTTCAGTTACAATTGTAATTTTAATTCTCTCACAAATCACCTAACTTAGTTACAGCAGTTGCTTCTACAGCCTTGATACAAAATCTATAATACTGTACCCCGCCCCTCCCCCAAATAAAACCGTTAAAAATATGGAATTCAAGAGCTAAGATAACTTATTTGAATGTTCAGTGGTCTTTATGAGTAAAACATCCAGTAATGTCAATATTTTTGTGGAAAATTCACTGATACATTCCAATAACCCTCACAGTTAAATTATCAATGTAATGAACAGTGTATTGCACTTACTATCCAGAAACCCTTTCTCTCCTATATTTTACTTAGCACCCTTCATCAAACATTTGCAGAGTGAGCAAGATCTTCTCAGAAGCAAATCTTCCATTTGCTTCTGAGATACTAGAAGGTGGCCTGTGGATCATATAAACTTTCTCTACCTAGATCATTGGATTTGATTTTATATTCAGAACAAGCTCTCTAAATTCACTCCCAACATTCATTCTTTTTAACGCAGATAGGTTTTTAGACTTAACCTGATTTTCCAAAGCATCTAAGTTTTTCTTGATGACACCATATTTCCCTTAAGGGTAGAGACAGCCTTAATCCATTGAATTTGCTTTTGACCTGAATTACTCAATTTGTAAATCCTCCTCTGAATTAGAGCAAACAGAACTTTCAAACCTGGACTTAACGGAAATATTCACTCTGTTCATAATGTTCTCTCATATTTGTCATGACTCTGTGTATATGCTTTCATCTGTTCAGCTACAACAGACAACCCCTGTGACTAATAAATTGCGTGTAGGGCACTGTTCACCTTCTGCACTAACAGCCATTTTACTATCTTTATTGGGGCTAAAGTGCAAAAACTAAACCAGTGAGCTCTGATGTGGCTTGTAGAGAGAATCTGTTTTTAGGAGGAACATAATTGATTGTCTCAGGGGAGGATGAGCAGGGCCACACATATCAAGAGTGTCTCTATGAATATCCTTCTGCTTCCTAGTGACTTCCTGCCCAACAAATCCATTGCTGGTACCCATCTAACTATCAAGAGTAAACAAATGAGTGCTATACCAGCACACAAGTATGTTGACCTCTTAAAACTAACCACCTGTCTAGTTTACGTTTTTATATTTGTATCTGTCTTACAAATATTGTGTAACTTATTCTGTTAACAGTAGTTCAGACATATTTTTTTGAAATGGAAAAACTCATTTTGATTTAACATCTATTCTGTTAAGCTTCAGCAGATTCTTCAGACTTTTCAGCAGCCTCCAAAACCCCAGTCTCCAGTCATAGATAATACTGTGATGGCTCAGGTTCAGGCTATTACTGCTCAGTTGAAGACTACAACAACACAACCACCAGAACAAAAAGCTGCTTTCCCACCACCTGAGCAAAAAACTTCTTTTGATAAGGTAAATCCTTTGTTGATCTTCATATTCATAAGGATCATTTTAACATCATAACTAATAGGAAGTTCACCTTTGAGTGTTGTCAGTGCAGATCCCCAGTTTTGGGATGTGCGTGTGCCCTGCCCCAAAGCCAGGGACTCTCTGAAAAGGTCTGGTTGTTGGGGGCCACATGGACTTCACCTTGAGCTCTGAAATATTCCAAGTGATGTTTTGTGCAGAGAGGTATGCACCCGCCCACAAACGTCCAACTGCTAGAACAAAAAAATCAGAACTCCCTCTGGTCCCTTGACTTTCAGATCACTGGTTTTCTTGTTTTCCTGTATTAAGGATTGACCTTGCTTTCAAAAATTGAATAAAACTAGTTTTGAACAGTTAGATCTATTCTTTAAGTAAACTTTACTTCTTCGAATGCTTGCTCATGTCTATTCCATTGTAGATGTGTGTGCTCGCCACATCTGCTAGTGCCAGAAGTTTTTCCCTCTGTGGTATTCGTAGGGGACATGCTCTGGCACCGTCTGGAGTAGCTTGTGTATGCCGCAGTATAAGGGGCTCTGCTGGCTCCCCCCACCCTTGGTTGCTTCTTATCACCAGTGATGGTGCTGGAACATCTCCTTAGCTCAGCAAGCTTACTCCTCTCAACTGCTCGTTGTGAACTTTTGACATATATAGTTATTGAAAAGTTGTTAATTTTTAGTTCCCTGACTGTAGTTTAGTGTTAGCTTGTAGTTTCTGACGGGACTTCAAACCCTGTGACTGTTGCAGAAAACCTATGCCAGTCAGTGACCACAACAGTAGCTGTTTGAAGTGCTTGGGGAAACCCACATTAGTGACCAGTGTTGCATTTGTAAATGTTTTAAACCTTGGACCAAAAAAAGAGTGGGACATTCGCCTCCGAGCGCTCCTCATGGAGTCAGCACTTACACCAGCACTTGAACCGTCCAGATCAGACTCCGCTCATAGCATCGTGGCCTCGGTGTGGAGTGTGCCACCGGCACCGACTGCAGACCAGCATTGATCCCCCTCCCCGGTACCAGCTAGAAAGCAAAGGAAGGCCGGGAGCGGATGTTCTCTTGTGTCCCGTAAAGGGAAGGAGAGGGCCAGAGGGGAGCAAAGACCTGTGAAGGGCAGCTTTTCACCTCCAGATGAAGGTCAGGACCCAGCTTCTGCTGAGCTGGCTAGCGCACTACAGGATCAGCCCACCACCCCAGGAAGCGGCAGAGGCATTCGACACCTGGCAGTGCCATCCACACCGGAGGCTTTTCAGGCCACGAAGGACATTGTCCCTACTGGTGCTGGCCATGGAGGTGCTCCGCTTCAGGGGAAAATCTGCCTTGACACCCCTCCAACAGTCCCCATCAGTGTAACATTGCTCCTCACCACAGGAAGTGTCCTGCCAGCGCTCACCTGTGCAGAGCCACCACATCCCGGTCATGGGTCAGCCCACCCATCAGAGTCCTGGATGTCAGTCCCCGGACTCCGGGCAGCGCTCCTCGGGCTTGAGCAGGCAATTGCCAGTGGAACAACGCAGACCCAGAGAGGTGCAGCACCCATTCCCACAGCCCCGGTACCGGGACTGCCCTAATCGCTCTCCCAGTGTATGGCACCGCTGCAGCAGTTTGAGCCACCTGTTCAGGAATCTATTACCTGTTGCTGGAATGCCAGTATGGTTTACCACAGGCATGCCGCCGATCCCCAGCGCAGCAGCCCACTCACTCCTGTTCCCGCTCAACTGATCACTCACTAAGTGTCAGGCAGGTGTAGATCACTAAGTTACTGTCACTGATCTGCCGAATGCCATCACCATTCACCGGGATTGTGGCACAAGGGGTCATTGCCCTCATGCAGATCCTCAGTGGAGCTCTGAGGTCAGCAACAATGGGATGGGTAGACAGACGGCTTGGGCACTGTCCTGGCCCCCCAGACACGGACCTTCCTCTTCAGGCTCTGATAGCGAGGAGGAGTCCTTGCCAGCAAGTCAGGGCCACCCATCGGGGGCACTGGCTTTCTCCGCAGCACCATCTGGTGCCAGTGGTCTGCCCCCCTGGCACTTCTGGAATCCCTGGGAGTTTCCACAGTCTTCATAGGGGCATAGGATGGCCTTGGGAGCATCAGAAAAGTGGTCAGCGATGGTATCCCTTCCCCCCTCCTCCATACACAGACATGACCCTATAGAGGACCCCTCAGGGTCACCTAGCCACGGCAGAGGTGCCCATGGAGGAGGTGATGAAGATGAAATACCCACCGGTATCTGCCTCCTTCATCCTCGCCTGACAAAACGATTATGGAGCCTCTCACCCAGTCCCCCAAGGTGATGCTAAGGCTCATCAAGATCTCTTAAAGAGGGTTACCTCAAACATGGGTCTTGAAGCGGAGGAGTTGGCAGAGGCCTGAGACTCCCTCTTCGATGTGCTAAGTTTAGCAGCCCCTGCCAGGGTGGCATTCCCGTGCATGAGGGAGTGGCAAAAATTACTAAGACTCTGTGCCAGACGCCTTCATCACAGCCCCCCCATTTCCAAGTGAGGAGAACATAAATACTATGTACCCTCCAAGGGTTATGAATACCTGTAAGCTCACTGGTGTTGTCTGCAGTCAATGAGCCCAAAAATAAAGAGGCAAAGAAACTCGATCGCTATGAAAGGAAAAAGTATTTATCTTTCAGCCTCCAGCTGTGAGTGGCCAACCATCAGTCCTTGCTTGGCCGCCATGACTTTATATCTGGCAGTCCATGGCCAAGTTTTTGGACTTGCTGCTTGAGGAGCCCAGGAAGGAATTCCTGGCAATCCTCAATGAGGGCAAGGTGGTGGCAAAGGCAACCCTTCAAGTGGCCTCAGATGTGGCAGACTCTGCAGCCTGAACCATGTCCTCAGCTGTCTCCATGAGGCAAGTATCCTGGTTACAATCTTCGGGCCTTTTGACGGAGGTTCAGCAGTCGATCCAGGAACTTCCATTCGATGGCCTGGCACTGTTCTTCAAACAGATACCAAATTGCATGATATAAAAGGACTCGATGGTAATGCTGCGAACGCTGGGCTTGTACACCCCGGGGCTGGCAAGGAAGTGGTTTAAGCTGGAACAGTTCCAGAGGTTGGGGAGTCAGACTTGGTTGGAGCCCTTCCACAAGACGGCAAGGGTTATAAGCACTGGCAAGGCCATCAGCCAACATCCTCCGCTCATTAGAGCTCCACTCACAACCAGCATGGTGGTAAGCGGGCATTTTGAGGGTGTACTCAGTGGCGACCTTCCAGCCTGTGTCCTGGATCCTGCTTCCCGGCTTTTTTCCAACTGCCTGTCTCCTTTTCCTCCCTGTTTGGGCCTCTACAGTGTCGGACCAGTGGGTTCTCAGCACTGTGGCTCAGGGTTATACCCTTCAATTTATTTCTGTCCATCTGTCCCCTCCTCCCAGTCCCTCTTCAGGGACCCGTCTCATGAGAGTCTGCTCGCTTGGGAGGTGCAGGCCTTCTGCAGGTGGGAGCTGTGGAGGAAGTTCCCTTAAATTTCAGGGGCAAGGGGCTTTACTCCCATTATTTTTTTTAAATCCCAAAGTCCAAGGGCGGTCAAAGAACCATCCTGGACCTGCAAAACATCAAAGAATATCTGAAGAAGTTGAAGTTTCACATGGCCCCCCCTGGCCACCTCCATCCCTTCCCTGGATCCAGGAGACTGGTACACTGCCCTCGATTTGAAAGATGCTTACTCCCATTATCGATATTCCATGGACACAGACTTTTCCTGCGCTTCACGGTTGGAACTGCCCACTACCTGTTTGCAGTGCTAACTTTCAGCCTAGCAACAGCCCTGAGAGTGTTTACCAAGTGCATGTCGGTGGTGGCGACTTACCTCAGACATCGGGGTATCCAGATTTACCCATACCTCAACGATGGGCTCATCCAGGGCCATTCCACGACCCAGGTCCAGCGCAGCGTCACCATGCTGCAATCCACATGCCATGCCCTGGATCTGTTGATAAATGAGCAAAAATCAACATTAATCCAAAGGATAGAGTTTATCAGAGTGGTACTCAACTCTTCCTGAGCCAGGGCATTTCTGCTGCAGGAGAGATTCAGGAAAATGTCAGATCTCGTTGACAGCATCTCAGCACATCTGCTCACCACGAACTGGGTCTGCCTCATACTATTGGGTCATATGGCAGCGTGCACTTGCTTCATCCATCATGTGAAGATCAGACTGCAGCCCCTTCAGTTGAGGCTAGTGACTATCTATTCTCCATCCAGGGATCATCTGGACACTGTCATCACGATCCCGCTGAAGATGCTTACCTCTCTGCAGTGCTGGACTGACACAGGGTTAGTGCTGGAAGGAGTGTCGTTTGAGTGTCCATGGCCCACAGTCTTCCTAATATTGGATGTCTCTGACCTTGGTTGGGAGCACATCTCGGTATGCTGCAGACCCAGGGGACATGGTCTCTAGAGGAGCTGGTGTTACATATAAATGTCAGGGAGCTCAGAGCCATCCGCCTAGCCTGTGGTGTCTTCCTGCTACAGTTGTCCAGTGGGATAGTGCAGGTGTTGACAGACAGCATGGCCTCAATATTCTGTGTCAACAGGCAAGGGGGAGTGCACTCGTCAGCTGTCTGTCAGGAAGTACTCCGCCTGTGGGACTTTTGCATCCAGCACGCAGTCCACCTGGAAGCTTCACATCTTCTCTGCTTCCAGAACATGCTGGTGGATCTCCTCAGCAGGTTCTCTTTCTCTCACCACAAGTGGTCACTCCACTTGGAGGTTGTCCGGGTGCTCTTCCAGAAGTGGTGGGCTCCCTGAATGGATCTGTTTGCCACCAGCCAGAACAGGAAGTGTCATCAGTTCTGCTCTCTCTAAGGCTTTGGCAGGCGTGCCCTTTCTGATGCCTTTCTCCTGTGATGGGCGGGGGATCTGATGTATGCATTCATGCCAATTCTGCTGATCAGCAGGGTCCTATTGAAAATCAGAAGGGATGAGTCATGAGTCGTCATGATCGCCTTGGTGTGGCCATGCCAGCTCTGGTTCAGCACACTTATGGATCTGGCTGTGGCTGCTCTGTGGCCACTGCCAAGCTGCCTGGACCCACTCTTGCAGGACACCAGTCAGCTTCTGCACCCGAACCTTCCCTCTCTTCACCTCACAGCTTGGCTGCTGCGTGGCTGACCCCAGAGGAACAAGCCTGCTCTAGTCAGGTACAGCAGCTGGAAAGGGGAAAGCAGAAAGCCGTCCCCACAGCGACTTACCTGGCAAAGTAGAAGCGGTTCTTCCGCTGGGTGTCGGAGCTGTGACCTCATCCTGCTCTCCTTCCTAAGGTGGTGTCCCCTTATCATGTCAACCAGGATATCTTCCTCCTGGTGTTCTGTCTGAAGCCACACTTAACCAATGAGGAGAGGTGGCTACATGCTTTGGATGCCTAGCACACTCTAGCATTCTACCTGGAGCACACCAAACCCTTCCATAGATCAACCCAGCTCTTTATCGCCACAGTGGACAGGGTGAAGGATCTCCCGGTGTCCTCTCAGAGAATCTCGAATTGGATCACCCACTTGCATCTGAACCTGTTAAGAGCTGACTTAGGCCGAGCCAACGCCTATAGTGAAGGCCCACTCGACCAAGGCTCAAGTGTCCTCGGCAGCCTTCCTGGTGCATGTCCCTATCCAGGACGTCTGCAGGGCTGCAACATGGTCTTTGGTACACACATTCATGACGCACTACGCCATCACCCAGCAAGCAAGAGGTGATTCTGGATCTGGCAGAGCTGTGCTTCTCCTCTGGTGGTACTGCTTGGGAGTTGCCTACAATGGAATGGACATGAGCAAGCACTCGAGGAAAGGACAATTATCTTTTTTCTTAACTAGTGTTCTTCGAGATGTGTTGCTCATGTCCATTCCATGACCCACCCTCCTTCCCCACTGTCAGAGTTTCTTGCAAGAAGGAACTGAGGGTAGGGGGTGATGGCAGTGCCCCTTATACCGTGACATGTGCACACCTCTCCAAAGGGCACCAGTGCCGGTCCCTACAGATATCACTGAGGAAAGACTTCTGGCACCGGTGCACGTGGCGAGCACACACCTCTACAATGGAATGGAGATGAGCAACACATCTCGAAGAGCACGAGTTATGAAAAAAGGTAACTCTTTTTCTTTGCTCCTTGAGTAAAATATCTTTTGCCTTTTTGTTTCCGGAGTTGCTAAAATTTTATAGTAAGACATTTATATCCTTAACGTAATAGAAACATTTTAGCTATAAAATATTGAGGAAAGTGGAGTTGGCTCAATGTAACTTCTTTCAGAAGCTGCTAGATCGATTTGACTATGATGATGAGCCAGAAGCAGTAGAAGACTCAAAGAAAGAGGATTCAGCTCCGTCTCCTTCCATTTCTCAACCACCATTGTAAGTTTTGTGATTTCGTAAAATAAAACTAATAAGATTCATATGAATACAAGAAAGCTTCAATTAAAATTCTAGGTTATGACAATATAGAAATAAAGAGTCTGCAAGTTTAGATACTGATACTTGTTTGACTACATTATTTTTATTTAAACAGTACCGTGTAAGAGTTTGACATGTCACAGAATTGGGTGAAGAATCTGTTCTGTAGGTTATCTAACAGCTCATCTAGTTATTGGTGCAAGATTTCAGTTTTGTATTTTTTTTTTATAGATGGATATTTCAAGGCATTTTTTTATTAATAAAATGAACTTGACTGCTTTTCTGGCTGTGGAAGAAACAGAATTATTAAAAGAAAATTGAGTTTGCAATCTTAAGCACTCAGAGTAAAGTGCATCCTTAATTCGTGTGCAACTTCAATTCAGCCCCTTTGTGCATACGCATTGTGGTAGTGTTTAATTACGTGATTACATACTTTTGCCTGTAATGGCCCTGCCTCATTCAGTGCACAGGCTGGATGGTACTCAGTGAATGGATAGTTACTAAGCATCTAAACAAAAATATTGAATATGTGGCCTCATGTCTTATTTGTCACACACAACCCAAGCTCCGCACTTAATGCAGAATGTTAATTTCCTCATAAGCTCTTTTTATGGTGCTTGTCTCCACAGCATCTGAATGTTTCACAAATATTAATGAACTTCTCTTCACAGCACCCGTGTGAAGTAAATTGGTGGTAGTGTCCCTGTTTTACAGGTGGGACCTAAGGCACATAAAGATTAAGACCAAAATTATTGAAAGTATCCACTAATACTGGGTGTACCACTTGAGGCCATATTGGGCCTGATTTTTTTTCAGTGCATTTAATGTATTTATAGCACGTTACATGTTTAAAACACAGCTCCCATTGATTCCATTTGTATTTAAATATGTAGCATTTCTGGAAATCAGGATCCAGCTGTCTCAGGTTGGGCAAACAGAAAATGAGAACTCACACTGAAAAGTTTGGTTTAAGTGACTTGTCCTGCATCGCAAAGGAAATCTGTGGCAGAGTCATGGCTAGAGTTCAGTTTTTCACACTTCCATTCATTACACACCTTCCAATGTCTGCAACAGAAGAGACAAGGGTTCTATAACACCCTTATTCCCTATGCATATCTGGTTAATTTCCTGAGCACTGTCTGTTCTGTGCACTGAATAAGGCATCAAAAGGCACTTCTCTGATCGCAGTGTGACACACATCCCTCTTCTCTCCCCAACCTCCCTTGGCCAAACTTCAAGTCCTGCTCCAAAGTGTGAGGGTACTAGAGTTTCTCAACAAAACATTTGTAAGATTTTTTTTCTCTCTAACCTTGTTCTCAAACAGCTGAACCTTTTTTTGCTGAAACATGGGTGTAGCCTGAGACAGACACCTGACATGAAAAATCTCAGCCTGGATGATTAAATTTTGGCAAAGTTATCATTGAAAATAGGGTCTTGTAATGTAAAGTTTTAGGTAGCCTTAACTAAAGAAATCACTTCCAGCTCTACCTATAATTGGATGATTGGTTTCTATGGAGTATTCAGCTAAATTTTTATCTAAATGTGAAGCAGCAATGAGATTTTTAAATGTAAATATAGAATGTTTACATATTAACATTGCCTTGCTGCTGCAGAGTAATTATCTGTTTTTTAGTGGATTTCCAGGAGAAGGTATGCAGCAGCCAGTATATCCACAGCTCCCAAATATAGACCCATTTCAATCGCGGCTGATGGGAATGCAGCAAGATCCAATGCACCATCAGGTAGCTTTGATTTACCTTTGAGATTCTTTTCCTTTGGAATTTGTTACTTTTATTAATACATGTTTAGAATGTCTACTCTTCATGTGGAATCATTTAATATTTTTGATGCATGGAACTGGAAGGAAATATGTTAAATATGAAGAAATAACGTTTGTATACACCGTTAGCTTTGGTAAACAACTTATACACATAATTTCATGTGTGGTTCCATTGACTTCAATTGCAGTACTTACATATAGAAAATTTAATGTGTTGCAGCATCAGAGCCTTGTCAGTCCCCTAGAGTAGAAAATGTTTAGAACTAAGTTGCATTGTGAGTGCATGTTAATGTATTTTACATATTCTAATGACATATTGCATGCTAAATTTTTCATTTGCGTTTTGAAAGGGGCCACACAACTAGGGAGATATATAAATGCATGTATGAAGACACATAGTTAATGTATATATGTGCTTTTTTCATATAAAACTTGAAGTGCTGCTCTGAGCAAAATATTTGCAGCTTTCCATTAATCAAGCCAAGCCAAGACTGAAAATGAACTTTTTTTCCCCCTAAAGGTCCCACTCCCTCCTAATGGACAAATGCCAGGTTTTGGACTTCTACCTACCCCACAGTTTCCTCCTATGGCTCAGCCTGTGATACCGCAAACACCAGCAGTGCAGCAGACTTTCCAATCTCCTTTCCCAGTACAGAGTGAACCACACATACAGAAAACACATCAGCAGGTGAGGACTCTTGCTATCCAATACAATTTTAGGCTCCTAGTGGTTTAAAAGTACTAGCAGGTAATCTGTCAGACTACTGAAGGTAACTGTGCCCACAGACATTCATGGAGGCAGCTCACTTGATAGAAGTTTAGGTGCCAAAGTGCTTCAGTAGACACTGCACCACAAATGTTCTGCCTCTGTGTAGCAGAAGCAATGCTTACTCTTTTCCTGCTTCTCTTTGGGAAAAAACTTGGATTTGGATCTTGCAGGTAAGTCTGTTTACCTCTTTTCATCTCGCCCTCCATCCCCATCAAGCTACAGGAATACTCTCTCTCCTCAAAGTCCTTGCAGCAATATCAGTCTGACTCTAATTCTGGAGGTAAACTATGTTAATGAGCTCATTTTAGAGATTAACAATATATTTGAAATAGAGGCAGATTCAAAAATTCCAAGAAATTCCCCTTAAAATGAAAAATGGTAGGTAAGGGATAGTTCCCTTATCTCAGAGGTTTTGGAGGATATTGTGGATTTAAAGTGGCTGGCTCCTTCTTCGAAGCGATCAGTGAGCAAATTCTGACTTAAATTACGGTGTATACTTGTTCATAAGCTGAATATTTTTGGCAAAAAAGTGACGCATCAAAGAGCAGGGGTCTACACCAAAATTTGATGATTTTAAACTCTATGGAATCATTTAATTGAATATCTAACACATTGTCATTTTGTTTACCTGGAGCATCTGCAGGCACGGAGCCCCAGGGCTCTGTGCCTGCAGACGCTCTAAGTAAACAAAATATCCCAACCCGCGAGCAGCTTACCCTGACGGGCCGGGAGCCAAAGTTTGCCAACCCCTGAAATATAGGATCGGCTTATGAAAGGGTCATACAGCTTTTGCCATTTTTACCTAACCATCTTGGGGGGTTGACTTATAAATGAACAAGCTAATGAACGTATATAAAGTATATAAAGTTCCTAAAAACAAGAAGTCAAAATTCGCCATCTCTGAAAGGGATTCTAAGACTTTATCCGTGAAAGACTTTTGAGGGGGCAGTTTCCCTGAAGAATGTAAGGATAAGACTTGAACATTCTCTGAAAGGAGATTGAGTGCATTCTCAGCAGTCTTGTGCGTACTTATAGCCTGTGTAGTCACCTCCAGAGCTTCCCTTTCTTTTATTAAAGACAGTAAATCATCCAAATGGAGATCCAAAAAGCAATGCAATTACAAAAAAGAGGCTCTGGAATCCGTACCAAGTTTTCTCAATTTATGATGCAGCCTGTGATATCGCAAGATTTTCTTCTGTTCCACCACAGTAGCCAGGGTATACATTCAGTTGCAGTCCTGGGACATAGGCTATCTTCCGAATCTATCAGATTCAGGCTCCCTTTATAATCACAAAAAGTAAATTGTTGAGGCCTTGAATGTGAACAAGCTTTCTGTGCACAGAGACAAAAATGATTGCTTTCTTCAGGCTAAGAACTTTAGGGGTACTGGCAAATGCTAGGAAGCAGTCCTTTTTTCTACCAGAGAGAGATTACTTCTTAGGAGCCACTGAGCAGTCAGAGTGTTGATTATGACTGTGCCTCCCTATCAGGGCTAGCTTGAGAAGGTTTCTTCTGTCAGTTTGGGCAAAATCCACTTGGGATCCCAGTGTGTTTTGGACATTGTGCAATGTAATTACCACATTTTTATCCCCTCTGACCAAACTTCATGTCCCTAATTTGCTTCCCTTCAGCCCAAGCAAATGGATAGCTTTTCAGGACTTGGTTCATAACCGACTGTTCCTATATGCGATTTCACCTGCCCCACCCTCTGAAGAGGCAGTTTGATATTTAAGATTTGCCTTGGTTCCCAAAAATAATGATGAGGATCCATCCCAATCCTGGTCCTGTTTCCTGTAAATTCTGGCAGTAAGATGCATGCTTGTGGATGGTGACCCTTTTTCTTCATTCAGGACATCCAGCAAAGGAGTTGTTTATGTTGTGTAGATATAAAAATAATCCCGTACTTGCTTGTTTCCATTGGTCTATCATGTTTCTAGTACCTGTGATTGAGATCACCACCATTTTCAGTATTTCTTCCCTCTCCCACATCCTTGGATTTTTTGTCAGCTTTTTGTCAGCATGTTTCTTCCCAAGATTTTAGTGGCCATATTTACCGTCCTCAAAGAAGAGGGTATACACATTTCAGCCCTTTTGGATGACAACCACCTCAGGTTTTGTAGCAGACAGGAGGTAATTCAGAACTCCTGGAAAATGATCCAGATTCTTCAACACAGTTTTGTGATCATCTGGGACAAATGCTCCTTATCATTTTTGTGGGACTTAACAAACCTGAGGTTCAGGTTCTGCACACACTTTGAAAGGCTCATTCTTCCTGCAGACTTAGATTGTAAACTCTTTGGAGCAGGGTCTGTCTTTTTTTCATTGGTTTTACAATGCTTAGTGCAATGCCAGGACTGGGGCTCCTAGGTGCTACAGTCATGTAAAATAATAAAAATACAGTAACAAAGTGAACAGTTGGTTCAGAGACTACACAAACACGCTGCTGCAACTATTTGGCAAGCCATTCATCTGGAGTTGATGATTTATTGCTCACCTACAGCTGAGTGGACCGTCCTTTACAGTAGGCTTTTCCAGGCATTTCTTCTGTCGATAAGATCAGTGCCCGGTCTCTAGTCAGAGATAACCTTCCTCACTGAAGTTTTTCACTCCCTGAGAAGATGGAACAAATCTAGAAACATCAGTGAGGAAAATTTCTGTCTAAAATTTTTACTGTGTGGTTTACTAGAGTTGCCTGCCTGATCAAGTGCAAATGGGAAGAAAAATAGTTCCCATGAGAATTCAAGAGGAGCATCCATTATCTGGGATTGTAGGCAATTGGGAAAGCCATGAGATACATGGCTCCTTACTACTGCTTCCTCTGTGATTTAGGGTGAGATCTACCCCCTCTAACTGTTGTGGAACACAGTTTGAGTTAGCTAGTTTCAGCTTCATATGTTCTGGCAAAACTAAGGTTTCGGGCTGAGTGATCAGGGGAGAGAAAACTGAGCTGCAGAATGATTCAGTCTTCCAAGAGTTGGGGACCCTGCTGGTCAATTTATTTGCTTCAGACATCAATAAGTTGGACCTTTGCTGCTCCTGTAGCTCTGAGAAAAGCAGGTGACTTGATTCAGTTGGCCAGAGTAGATGAACATAATTATATATATATTTTTTACCCTTGAAAAATGAGACACTAGGCCTGTGGTTGCTTGATAACATTTCATCTCACAATTCATGGAAATGACACCTTGCCCTCCTCATAGGTATCTCTGACTAGAGACCTGATAGTAGAAGAAGTCTGAGAAAAGGAATATGGAGAGGATGGTGGAAAATTGGGAGGCATGGGAAAGAGCAGGATGGAGTCATACTCCCTGCTTTTGAATGGAGAGGGAGGAGAAAATGTTAAGCATTTAAACCTCAAGGTCTTAAAATATGGATAAGACTCCCCCCTACTCTCTACAATCCCCATAATCCACCCAGTATAACTTTCTCCTATAGACTTTGCTTAAAGTCTGCAGGAAGGGGGAGCCCCATGTTGGGCCCAGAAGACATTTCAGAGCAAAGTTTCCTTGTTGCAGACTAGGAGGCAGGGGCTCCCTCCAGACCCCACTTCCAGTTGTGTCTTTCCCCCAGTTAGTAGCACATGAGGAGTTCTCTGAATAAAACAGACAAAAGAGAGGTCTGCTCCCCTCTCTTTCCCTTATGAGTGAGGAGAATCTGTGTGAAAACAAAGGCAAAAGTGGCCTGGATATCAGGCAGTCTTTCTGAATTCAGTCCTTTGGGCTTAGTCTGTCAGCAGATTTGTTGTCTTTCAATGGGGGCTACCTCCAGGTCCTCCTCTTAGGGTGTGTGCTGCTTTGTGAGGGGGCAGTTTTACTTTCTCCCTCTCAGCTGGCCTGTCTTTGCTGTCAGCAGTCTCTGAGGTGGAACAGTCCTCCTCCTGTTCCCTGCCTCTTCCTGTGTCAGGTTTTCTCTTTTTTTAAGCTCACTCTTCCGGCAGAACAAGCCTTGCAGGTGTGCCTCATTTGTGCTGAACAGGCCTGGAAGAGTTCGTTAGTATCTTCCCCACAAGAGTCAGGGTGTGTCCCTTCATGCACACCTTATTTTGCCAGTGATTTAATATTTTGGTGCTCAATTAAAAGAAAATGTTAAAACAAAGTGGAAAATTTGAACTGGCAGTTAGAGCAAATATCTTCTACTATTAGAACATACTGTTGTGGAACACATTGTGAGACACAGACTAGGTGACTTTGTATGTTACTTATAACAACAGTAGGTTTTTAAAAAAATCAATGTGGTTTTTTTAGCTTGGCTGTCATTAGTTATTCATACCCTATTCTAACTAGAAACATTTATTATACCTAATAACATAACATGCTGAAATTAACTAATCATGGAGAAAAATCAATAATTTAAAAATTGAAGTTTTGTATGAATTATTTTTAAAATGTTGACGTAGTAATAGTATTTATTACAGATGTATTGTGCTTATTTTATTTTTTTTTGCACTAGTGAATAAAACAGTAAAATCTGTTTTGGACAAAATCATATCATGTTTTGATTCTGGATATCTAACTATGAATTGAATTTCATGTAACTGTATTCGGTAGACTAATTGAGTCCGGTCAGAAACTGGAATAAAATTAATACTTGCAGCAATTACAGCATTTTAACTTGTGGGGTATTTTAGGATATGGAGGTGGAACAGCCCTGTGTTCAGGAAGTTAAACGACATGTTTCTGATAACAGAAAATCAAGATCTAGATCAGCATCAAGGTAAGTTAATGTAATTTTTTCTAGCACTGAAAATATATGTATGATATTTTTTACATATATATATATAAACTTTAGCATATCTCATCAAAAGGATTCAAAATGCTTTACTAAGTATATCTGTGTGTTGAGGAAGGATCGCCCTATGGTTAGTGTGGTAGCCAGGGACTTGGTGATCCTGGGTTCAATTCCCTGCTCTTCCTGGGTGACTTTGAGCAAGTCACTAAGGGCTTGTCTAAACTGGGAAATTTACTGGTATAATTTTACCACTATAGAGATGGCAGGATAAATCCCTATGTGGACACGCTTATTCCAGAATACGAGTATGCACAAAGGATATATGATATAACTATGCTAGTAAATTTCCTGGTGTAGACAAGTCCTTAATATCTTTATGCCTCACTTCTCCATGGGTAAAATGACCTTCTTACTGCATTGGTTGTATTGATAAATACATTTAAAGATTAAGTGCTTGGATACTACAATAATGGGGGGCCAAATAAGTTGCTGCAGTAGATACATAGGGATTACTCTTATATCTCTGAAATACAGCTACTACTTGAGTGGAATGAAACAGTCACTCAGAGCCATCAGTATTACATTTCTCTTCTTCTAGTAAAAGTGAAGAATAACTTCTCCCTTTGCAGTTATTGGAGAAATCTTAAATAGACAGAATGTCATTATTTAATTTGTACGAGGAGTCTAGAGTTCACAACACTATTTTTGCAAAAAAATCCATAAGCACTTGAATGATTTTGTGGGCTGTAGGTTTTGCCTATCAGAAAGACAGATAGCATATCCGAACAGAATCCTGGGATACTGTTAAAAAGCCACCTGTATTTATGTGGCAAATATGCCTACTGAATTACCAGGGCCACTCCTTTGCAGCACTTTACTTGGGGTTTTTTGGAGGATTACCTTGAAATACCTGTCAGGCGTTGGTTTGCTTAGCTTTAAATAATAGTGTAAAGTAGTAGTAGTCTTCCTCGAGTGCTTGTTCATGTTGATTCCAAGTAGGTGTGCGCACACCACGTGTACAGTCATTGGAAGGTTTTTCCCCTAGTGGTACCTGTTGGGTCGGTGCCCTTGGAGTTGCACCTTCATGGCGCTTCATATAAGGCCCTGCTGACCTGCCGCCACTTGGGTTCCTTCTTACCACCCATGACAGTCATTGGATCTGCGTGTCTCTTCTCTTGCACTCCCCTAGTTGTTTCTATTATTGCATTTATAAATAGAGTAGAATTAGTGTTTTGGTAGTGGTTAGCTTAGTTAGTTTCTGTTGGGGGGGGGGTTCCCACCTCAATTTGGTCCCTCCCCCCCAAATTGGTTTCCCCCTTCCTAGGGATTGGGGCATGCCTCAATCCCAGGAATTCAAGCCGTGCGGGGCCTGCCATAAACCTATGCCAAAGGGCGATCCCCACGAGTCCTGTTTGAGCTCCCATCAGACAAATTAGTGTGGGATTTGCAAGGGATTTCGTCATAGCACTAAAAAAGAGAGGGACTTCATACTTAAACCTCTCCTCATGGAGGGAGCCCTTTGTCCCCAACTGGCTCTGGCAGTGGCAAGGACCCGTTGAAGGCTGCCCTGGATGCGGCAAACTTGACAATGCGAATCATATTCTCCGCTGTCTCCATGAAGAGGAATTCATGGCTGCAGGTGTCAGGCCTCCCTTCAGAGGCCCAACAAACAATACAGGACCCGCCCTTTGAAGACTTGGGGTTGTTTTCAGAGCAGGTTTCATGGGCAGCATTGAAGTCCTTGGGACTGTAGGCACCAGCCACACAGAAAGCGCTTTAAGCCCCCGACTCTCCTGTGTTGTTATCCTACGCAGCCTAGGCAGGACTACTCCAGGAATCAGGGCAGGAACAATAGACGTAGGCTTCCTCAGTCCCCATCCACCCAAAGCCAAGGTTCAACGAGGCAGCCCTCCGGTTCCAAACATGCCTTTTGAGGGTGCACCCAGGCGAGGCACCAGACCACATCCTGGATCCTTCTCCCTGTTTCTTGAACCATCTATCCCACTTCTATTGTGCGTGGACCCAGATAACTTCAGACTGATGATGCAGTGCACAGTAGAATTGAGATATTCTCTCCAATTCTGTTCCTCTCCTCCCTTCCATCCCCCTACCCCGTCCCTCTTCAGGGACTGCTCTCACGAGCAACTTCTTGTGCAGGAGGTGCAAACACTCCTAAGTGCAGGAGCAGTAGAGGAGGTTCCTCAGGAGCTAAGGGGAAAGGGCTTCTACTCCTGATTGAAAGCCAAAGAGGGTCTCAGACCCATTCTCAACCAGCAAAACCTCAACAGATTCATGAAACTGAAGTTTCTCATGGTATCTTTGCCGTCGCCATTCCCTCCCTGGATCCTGGGGAACTTGTATGCTGCCTTCGACTTGAAGGACGCATACTTTCATATATCGATAGTCCTGTCCCACAGGAGGTTCCTCAGGTTCGTAGTGAACTGCACTCATCTTACAGTCCTCCCCTTTGGCCTGTCCGCGGCCCCTCGTGTGTTTACCAAGTGCATGTCAGTTATCGCTGCTTTCCTGAGGAGACGGCAGGTGTTCCCATACCTCGACAACTGGCTTGTCAGGGACCACTCCAGGGCGCAGGTAGAGATGCATGTAAACCTGATCCGGTCAACCTTTGACAGAGAGTCTGTTGCTGAACGTGCCAATGTCAACCCTATCCCCTATCCAGAGGAGAGAGTTTATAGGAGCAATCCTGGACTCCACTCACACTACTGGAGCCTCACTTCCAAGCCATTTGCTCCATCATAGAGGACTTCAGGCGTTTTCACGCCACGATGGCGCAGAGCTGCTTGAAGCTGCTAGGTCACATGTCCGCATGCACATATGTAGTTCAGCATGCAAAACTGCGCCTCAGGCCTCTCTAGGCTTGTCTGGCATTAGTGTACCAACCAACCAGAGACAATCTGGACAAGATAGTTTTGCTCCCACCTCTGGTTAGAGTCCCTCTTATAACTGGAGAGTCCCTCCATATGCTGGTTTAATCCTCAAGTGGCATGTACAGGGGTGCCCTTCTCCAAGCCCCAGCCCTCAATGTCCCTTGTCATGGTCACGTCAGTGTTGGGGTGGGGAGCACATCTAGGGGCCCTCAGGACTCAAGGCTTCTGGTCCCAAGCAGAGCTCTTACTTCATATCAATGTCAGGGAGCAGAGAGCGGTTCGTCTAGCCTGCCAAACTTTCCAATCCCGTCTGGAAGGCAGGTGCATATCAGTCATGATGGACAATACAATAACGATGTTTTATATAAACAGACAAGGTGGCGCACGCTCCTCTCCCCTATACCAGGAAGCCCTCAAGCTGTGGAACTTCTGCATAGCCCACTCAATACACCTAGAGGCATCTTACTTCCAGGATTCCAGAATGAGCTGGAGGACCATCTCAGCAGGTCCTTCCACAACCACGAGTGGTCCATTCGCCTGGACATCGTGAACAGCATCTTCCAACAGTGGGGGTTCCCCAGGTAGATCTGTTCACAAGACTCAACAGAAAGTGTCAGCAGTTTTGCTCCTTCCTGAACCACAGCCCTGACTCTATCATGGATGCATTTCTCCTTCCTTTGAAGGACCACCTGTTCTATGCATTCCCACCCTTCTCGCTCATTTACCAGGTCCTGCTCAAGGTCAGAAGGGAAAGAGCATCTGTCATACTGATAGCTCCAGCCTGACCCTGTCAACACAGGTATATCACGCTCCTGGAACTGTCAGTAGACGCTCCAGTCGCCTTGCCTTTGGTGCCAAACCTAATCACCCAGGACCATGGATACTTCCAGCATTCCAACATCGTCTCTCTCCACCTCACGGCATGGAGGTCCTCCTCGGCAGCAGGAAACCATCCACTAGAGCTACATACGTGGTCAAGTGGAAGAGATTTTTTATTTCGGTGATGCAGAAGGTTACATCTGATGAAAGCATCAATACCCCTCATCTTGCATTTGAAGCAGCTAGGTCTGGCGGTTTCATCCTTAAAGGTTCACCTGACGGCGAGCTCTGCGTTCCATCCAGGGATTGACGGTTGATTGGTGCTCACTAGCCTGATGAGCTGCTTCCTCAGGGACTAGACAGGTTATACCCTCAAGTTCACCATCCAGTACCAGCATGGGACCTTAACTGGTACTCTCCAGGTTAATGGGGGCCCCTCTTTGAGGCCTTAGCAACACGCTTGCTCTTCTACCTTTCATGGAAGGTGGCATTCCTGGTCACGATAACTTCAGCCAGGAAGGTATCTGAGCTCAAGGCCTTGACGTCCAGGGGGCTCTTGGACTGACCTGATAGATACCAGTAGGGGAAAACCTTCTGATGACTGTGCATGCAGTGCACACACCTACTTAGAATGGACATGAGCAACACATCTCAAAGAACAACAGTTACAAAAGTAGGTAACCATCTTTTTCACTGACATTTCTATTAATTTTTTAGTTATCTTGTAAGAGAAGTTTTCCTCACTTATAGCTGCAGGTACTTTCTGTGATATAATAGATATTGAAATTAGTTCTATAATAGAAGAGTAAAATAAAAGTGATAGAGGATATCAGAAGTTGAAAGAGTAATAAATTACAACAAATTTGTAGTATAGATAAAGTATGTTTAGTTGCTTAAGTTTACAGTTGGTATAAATACTTATTTGGGATACACTATGTACTGTTATGTGTAAATGTCTAGTGTGTACGCACACTAATGCTTGATTTCAAAATTTTAAAAAATGCAATTGTTGAACTTTCGCTCCCAATGAGTCAAATAGATATTTCTACTGTGTGTTTAAACAAAGCATTGTATGTTAATATTTTTATTTAAAATTAGATCTCCAAAAAGGAGACGATCGAGGTCTGGATCTCGATCTCGAAGGTCGCGTCATCGGCGCTCTCGTTCTCGATCCCGGGATAGGCGCCGACACTCTCCTAGATCTCGGTCGCAGGAAAGGCGTGAACGAGAAAAAGAGAGAGAACGCAGATCAAAAGGTCTTCCTCAAATCAAATCAGAAACTGTTAGTGGTGAGTGCTCTCCTTTGATCATTTTACTTTGAAAGGAAAGGAGGCTTTAGTGCAAAATGGTTCTTATTATAGCATCCTTTCTCAGGTGCTTAAGATTTTCTCTTTAAACAGCTGCATTCTGTGAAAAGGTGAGGAAATTTCTTTTAGCAGTTTGAGTTCTGTGAGGCTGAAGAAATTGTTAAAATTCCAGACAAATGTTACATCTAAAACAGTTGAAATTTCAAACATAGAATTTGGTTTCTAAAACCCTTAACTAGGCACAATGCCTTCAATGGGTTTGAGAGATTTGTGGATGAATTAATAATGAGTGAAAAATCACTTCTGAGCAGTCTCAGAAGACTCAAGTATTTTGCAATCTAATGATGGCTACCACACACCTCATTGCATGTTGTGTGGTCAATATGACAGACTGGTGGGGGGAAGGGAGGGGAGGGGATGAGGGACTGCTGCTTTAACTCTTGCTGCCTTAGTTTGAATGGAATAACTCTTACAGAAACATGCCAAAATCAAGATTGGATGTTTTTCTAAGAGATGCTCTAGAAATTATTTTAGGGAAATTGTATGGCCTGTGTTATACAGGAGTTCAGACTGGATGATCATGATGGTTCTTGTCTGGGTTTGAAATCTTTGATGTAAAGCCTCAGACAATGCACTTTCAGTAAGTGCTGGTGCCAGAGAGCTCTCAGTGCTGGAAAGTCATCCGTGCTACTTGAGATTCTAATGTGTCAGCACCACGAGGGCTGACTTCTTACTGCCGGTGGTGGTCTTAGATTTGACTTGGTTGCTATTCCCTTTTGACAATAGTGCTGTACCACTGTCTCATCTGTTGGTTCAGTTAGACCTGGGCTGTCAGATGACCTTGAGTTCCCTCTGATCTCTACCATCAAATATAGGAGGAACTTCGAGGTGAGGAAAAAGAAAAACAGAGACCTGGATCTGAGGGGGGGGGAAATGTCCTCAAACTCCAGTTGCATCTCCTGATGTTGCAGATTCCTCAGATGAAGACTGGGTCTCCTAAAGATCAGGGGAACTCTCTTGTGCCAGGGTTGTTGCCTCTTCCTCTACAAGGGCCATCTAAAAGGCCAGACAAAGGGATGAGTCTCCTCCATGTCAGTCTCAGTGCTAAGGATTGCCTGGTTTAAGCTTGGTGCCATCTGAGTTGGGCTTTGAGGTATGCCTGGATGCATCCTGGGAAGAAACAATTCCAAACCATAGTGGTGGTCGACTCTCCTCCTATTCCAAAGCTGTTTGAGTGAATTCATGCCATCTCCCTTTTGTGGGTCGTATTATACTTTGATAGTGTAGCCTTATTGGAATACCTCTATACCTTGAGATTCTCAGGCGTTGTAAAGAGGGAAGCCAAGTCTGCACCCAGTCTTGTTCTTTGGCTTCTCCCAAGAAATCTGCAGTTCTCACACTGTCTGCCTTGACGAATTGAGCAGCCTGGTTCCTCTTCTCTGCTGTTCAGCACTGTAGATCTGTCTGAATCAGAAGGACTTTGGCTTGGAGGATGTGGAGCTGATACTGAACCTTGTGTTGTCTACATTTCTAGATTAAAAAAGTATGGAGGCTTCTTCTACGTTTTCCCTGGGGATATGAAGTAGTTCCTGGAATCAGTAGACAAAATAAGAGACCTTGAATTTAGTGTCAGTCCAGAAGAAGACCTGTCCTCTTTAATATTTGTGGGTAAAGGCTGAAGCAGGTTTACTTTGCCTGTTAATGAGGAACTTTTTGACTAGCCAGACACATTTGGGCAGCGCACTCTCAAATGCTTTTATTATTAGAGGTGAAAAGACCTACCAAGTGCCTCAGGTGTTTAGATGCTGCTTTTCCAATCCCTCTCCCAATTCTTTGTCATGTCTGTTGCCACTGGGAGATGCAGGTTATCTACGGTTAGCCATTCTATACCTACTTACAGGGAGTGTAAAAGGATAGATTCCATGAGTCAAATTCTGCCATACTTACTTTTGAAGTGGTGGTTGTGGAAGCCTGTATTTTGAACTACCTCTGTTCCATTTTCAACCTAAAGAACCAAGTTAACTGTAATTAATTTAAATACACTTCTTGTCTACAGATCCCTGACACTATTCCTTCCTGGCTTAAAAAAAAACCAACAAAAAAACCCCACCTCTCTAATCAATAAGTGTTTCCATCTGCTAACCAAAGAAGGGAACCATTTAAGTGTGCCCTTCTTGCCAAGAAGGCTAACAGCATTTTGGGCTGTATAAGTAGGCATTGCCAGCAGATCAAGGGACATGGTCATTCCCCTCTATTCAACATTGGTCAGGCCTCATCTGGAGTATTGTGTCCAGTTTTGGGCCCCACACTACAAGAAGGGTGTGGAAAAATTAGAAAGAGTCCAGCGGAGGGCAACAAAAATGATTAGAGGACTGGAGCACATGACTTATGAGGAGAGGCTGAGGGAACTGGGATTGTTTAGTCTGCAGAAAAGAAGAATGAGGGGGGATTTGATAGCTGCTTTCAACCACCTGAAAGGGGGTTCCAAAGAGGATGGATCTAGACTGTTCTCAGTGGTAGCAGATGACAGAACAAGGAGTAATGGTCTCAAGTTGCAGTGGGGGAGGTTTAGGTTGGATATTAGGAAAAACTTTGTCACTAGGAGGGTGGTGAAGCACTGGAATGGGTTACCTAGGGAGGTGTGGTAGAATCTCCTTCCTTAGAGGTTTTTAAGGTCAGGCTTGACAAAGCCCTGGCTGGGATGATTTAGTTGGGGATTGGTCCTGCTTTGAGCAGGGAGTTGGACTAGATGACCTCCTGAGGTCCCTTCCAACCCTGATATTCTATGATTCTAAGAGGAGGGATCTGTCATCCATTCGAATTGATTTATCCTGTCTGCTGGAAAGAAGGCCTTATCTTGTGCCTGCCAGGTACCACCTTGCTAGCAAGATCTTTCATTTTGTATTGTCACCTGTCTAGAATCTGTCACCTTGGCCTGTAACTGAAGTGTGAAACATTGGGAGTTAGTATTTGCTTTGTTAGGGTTCATTCATTATAATTTGTTGGGAAATCCACAGATCTGCACTGACACAGCAGTAAAAAATTTTTCCCCCCTTTCTATCACAAATTTTAAAATGTGTGACTCTTTAAAATTCCAAGTCAATTAAGCATTTATTTATAATTTTGAAATCTGTGCATACATTCTAACAATGGTTATGATGTAGTCATGGCTAAACAGAACCCTAAATTCAGCTCCTGGCAGGTAAGAAAAACGGAAATAACTTTCAAATGTTTCTGTTTTAAAAGATATATTTATTTTGTAATATTATAAATACTTGAATTATAAATATTTTTCTAACAGAAAAAAAACTTCAATTTATCTTTAATGGCCATTTTAACACAAGCCTTTATATTGCAGAAGTAAAATTTAAAAGTGCAAATTTGTAAAGTCCTAAGTATCGGACTTTGTTTTTCTTTTAGTATGTAGTACTACACTGTGGGTAGGACAACTAGACAAAAGAACAACTCAGCAGGATGTTGGAAGTCTTTTAGAGGAGTTTGGCCCGATTGAATCTATAAATGTGAGTATAAAAGGTGAAATATAAGCCAAGGTCATGATATGCCTTTGTTATAAAGAGGCCTTTTATTTATAAACAACTCATTTATTTAAAACAACTTTTTGTTTTAGTGTTCATTCCCAAGATCAACACTTACCTTTTACACTGTACCATCATCTTTTTTGAACTATTGCCACAGTTAGATTTGTGGAAAATATGAAGCGGTTGCTACAAGACACTTGCTTTTAAAAGCACTGTTGTTCTTGGGGTTAACCCAGAAGAGTACCCCAATTTCATGAGCACCATGCTTTGTCTTAGGAGACCCAAGTGAAAGATGAGGAGCTTAGCTGCAGGATGCTCGCTGCACAGCTGTTGTCCTCCATTCTCCTGCCCAAAGTTTGATTGTGTGGAGACCCCTTGATTGCAGAAACTTGTTTATGTAATATTCTGCTAGTACACTTTTCTTCCACTTCCTTTAAGCTTACGGCAGTCTCTCTTAATTTTTTGTTATTTTGATATAGCTTATGGTCCTACTAGCAGTGAAACTTAAAAAATAAAAAACAAAAAAACAAAAATCCATAATTTGGCTGTAGCTTCTCTCTGCTACCTCTGATTCCTCAAAACAAATTAGAGGTAGCTTTGTAAAAATAATTTTTAAAAAGTGACTATTGTTAAAATGATTACAACCATTTGAAGAGAAAACTGAAAGCAGAGGTGTAGGTGGCAATTTGTAGTTTTTAGAAAAACAAACTGCTTATGTATTAGAGGAAAACCATTAAAAATGCCATGATCTTGGAGCTAATTTATGTATATGCTATTCTCAGACATATTAAGGATGGAGTACTTTTCATGAGCATGTTCCCTCACATGGAATATCTACATTGTGGCATAAGCACTTGCCCCCTTGTTTATCAGGCTACACTCTCTCTAAACAGGAATTTTAGATGGATAAATATTAATGTCATCTTGATATTAGTTTAGAAGGTTATCCGCTAATAAGTATTAGATCTGTTTATGCCCTCTAACTCATCCAGAGGTCTTCCTGACATGCAAGACTGTTGTTACAGCCTACTTCTGTTTAATAATACATTGGTTACCTTTTGTTTTACCACATGTAGCAGCTTAAATAATGTTGTTCCTGTACATGTTGTAACAGATGATACCGCCTAGAGGATGTGCCTATATTGTAATGGTTCACAGACAGGATGCTTACCGTGCCCTACAAAAACTGAGCCGAGGCAACTTCAAAGTCAATCAGAAATCTATAAAGGTACTACTTTGAAAAATGTTATAATAGATTGAAACAGTTTTAAAACTTACCATGATCCTTAAATTTAATATTTTATATATAGCATGATGTTCAGTAACTTATGTGAATGCCCTACTTAGTTTGATATTGGTGAGCATTTGGTATATGGAAATTGATGACATTTGGATCCGTTCTCCTCCTCCAGGTCACTAACAAGGGTTTCTCTTAAGCTGACAAAAGGGTGCCTGTCTTAAATTCCGTTTGTCTTGTAATCATTTTGGGGAAACCCTCAAAGAAAATAGACTACTAAATAAAGTAAGCTGATTCAATAGTGGCATTCTTTCTTCTGAATCAGTATAAATCAGTGTCCCAATATTTTTTTAGAAAGTTCAGTGCTGTCTTGAATGAAACCAAAATGAAGTGCTGACCATTTGGGATCATTTAAAGTAAATCAAAATCTTATAGCATCTTTTACAAAATATGTGGAAGAATTAGCACAGACAATCTGGTTAAATTCCCGTATTTATAATTGCCTAAATTTCTCCTGCAGCTCCAGTTGGACACAGTATCCTTCTGTTGCTTCCTGACCTATGTTGTGATGCTGAATGCTGTTTAATTTTAAGTGCATATTTTCTGAGTATTTAACAAAAAAGTTAAAATGCAGCTGGGCTCTGACTTTTTTTTCTTTTTTCTATTTTCTTTCTTAAGATTGCATGGGCTTTAAATAAAGGAATTAAACCAGACTATAAGCAGTATTGGGATGTAGAATTAGGTGTTACCTATGTACCGTGGGACAAAGTGAAGCCTGAAGACCTTGAAAGTTTTTGTGAAGGAGGAATGTTGGACAATGAAACTCTTAGCCCAGGTAAAATACACAGATTTTTTTAAATCATCTTCAAATGAATTATTTTGGGTTGATTTTAACTAGAGCTGAGAATAGTTTGTTTCAATAGAAATCATTCTTATTTACAAACATGTTAATATTGATTGTATAGAAATATTATATTTGTCTTGACCTAAACTATGCGCATAGACTTCTGTATGTGTAGACATGTACTGAAAATTCAAGTTTTGTTAAATTTATAATAAGAAAACAGCGATAGATATCGTGGTAAACCACTTAGTGGGAATGACCATTTATGGCTTAACACACATGCTAACGATAGCTTTTATTACTAACTGTTGTGGTTTAAAAAGTGCATAAAACAACCATGTGACCAAAATTTATTTTAAAGTTGGAAGTTATTGTGTCTGTTTTTGTGAATTGGTGATATGGAACACTAGACTATTGTTGATTTTAACAGTTTAGCCATTGATGTGTGAGAGAAACTTCAGTGGCCAATCAGTGTTGTTTCAACATTCTTCATTGTTCTATCCAATTTTTAGTTAGCTCTGGGTCATTTTTCTCCCAGATAAATGCTTTAATAAGCAAAAAAGCAAAGAATACATTAAAATGAGCGATATGTGAAAGCTTATTCAGCAATAATCTGCGGTAGACTTCACATTGGCTTTGCTTAAATGTTTGTACTTCCAGCAACCTAAGTGATTTCAGGCATTTTGTATCATCTCAGGCACTATTTCAGTCTCATCTCAGTGCAGCATTTCTGTTGATAGTAAATCAACACTTGTGTTCCATCATCAAGAACGGCATTCTAAATCTCTTGTCTTTTTTCTTGCTGTTTTATTCTTTTTTGTGTTTAATATCTGGACTGTTTCTCCATGTAGTTTTTTGCCTCATCCATCTTGCTTTTTCTCTGCAGGTTTCTCAGAAAGCATTGATTGGCAATAGGGACCTCCCCTAAATATGTCCTCACTCCATTATAAAATGAGCATTAGCTATAGCTACAAACTCCTCTAGTGGTACTTGACTAGTGTTTTCTCATGTTGTTTTTCACAGGAGTATGTTGTACCACACAGCACTAATACAATATTAGTGCTCCCAACATGGTGATTATCAAAGGGAAAAGCTGTCTTTGCCTTGCCCTGGAATAACTAATTATGCGTACTGACTGCAGAGCTTGTTCCAGGCAACATCTCACTGTTTTCATTATTGTCGCTAATGTGCTTCAGAATCCTTCGCAGAAATGCAACAGCAGTTCTGAATGCAAAGATCTGAGTCACATCAGCTGTTAAATGAATATTGGAAGACTTTTTTTTTTTTTTTTTTAACTTGGCTGGCTTTAGTGACTGCTTGTTGTACAGTCTGTATTTACAGAGATTTTTCAGTTTGTATTTTCAGAAACACCTTTACATATAATTTGTTATAGAGACAGTTAGCTGATTGTTTGCAACATAATCGTCACATTGGCTTTACTTAGCAGCCGTCGATAGTGACTAAATATTCATACTTTTTCAACTGAACTGGCTTCTATTTATTTCCTGTAGAGTGGAAAGGAATTTCTAAGAAATCTGAAAATGAAGTAGCTCAAAATGGAGGTGCAGAAACTACACATAATGAACCAGTGTCACCTATCCCTAAAGCATTGCCTGTTCCAATTCCTGTTCCCATACCGGCACCTATAACAGTACCTCCTCCACAGGTGAGATTGTTTACTTGTTTCTGTCCATTTGCTGCTGGATAGCTGCAACTAGAAACATATTTAAATCATAGTTCAACTTGTCAGTTCTTGAATTAATCATAGAGATGGGAGAGTGGGGGAAAGAAAAGTCACAGAGTATCTGAGGTAGTGTTTAGCCTTTTTTTATTCTGGTATGCCTGTCTGCTAATTGGTAACCCTGGCAATGTGTCACATATATAATCTTCTTTCCCACATCCAGCTTCTACCTGATACCAACTGCTTGAATCTTTTTTTTTTTTTTTTTTTTTTTTTTTAAAAAAAAAAAGGCAGTGCAACTTCAGCCTAGTTTTACCTTCCAGCTGAGCACACCTTAGCAAAAAGCAACTGGTCTCATCCTAGCTGCTGAACTAAGTCTCAATGATAGTAACAAAAATCACAGAAGATGGAGATGAGGTATATGTGACGGGCTGGGTCACAGAAACCCCCTTGGGAACTGTCAACTGATGTGCCAAGACTGCTTCTGCCCCTGCTTTCCCTGTCAGCTCAGGACTCCAGCACCCTGTCTTATTGAGCCACACACATCCATCTGCTCCAAAACCAACCCAGGGTCTGAATTACGTGCCCCAAAGCTGCAGACCTAATTGAAAGCAGCCTACAGAAGTGTTCCTGTCTTTAACACTCAGATGCCCAACTCCCAATGGGGTCTAAACCCCAAATAAATCCATTTTACCTTGTATAAAGCTTATACAGTTTAAACTCCATAAATTGTTCACCCACTATAACACTTGAGGGAGATATGCACAGCTGTTTGCCCCCCTCACCCCCCAGGTTAATACATACTCTGGGTTAATTAATAAGTAAAAAGTGATTTTTATTAAACACAGAAAGTAGGATTAAAGTGGTTCCAAGTAATAATAGACAAAACAAAGTGAATTACCAAGCAAAATAAAATAGAACACGCAAGTCTATGTCTAAGAAACTGAATACAGATAAAAACCTCACTCAGTAAGCTTCCTTTTACAGACTAGTCTCCTTCTAGCTTGGGTCCAGCAAACACTCATACCTCCTGTAGCTACTGTCCTTTGTTCCAGTCCCTTTCAGGTATCCTTGGGGTGGAGAGGCGCTCTCTTTAGCCAGCTGAAGACAAAATGGAGGAGTGTCCCAGGGGTTTAAATAGACTTTCTCTTGTGAGTGGAGACCCCCCCTCACTCCTATGCAAAGTCCAGCTCCAAGATGGAGTTTTGGAGTTACATGGGCAAGTCACATGTCCATGCATGACTGAGTTTCTTACCAGCCAAGCCACATTCCTGGGAAGGCTCCGATGTGGATTGGCATCTCCAAGTTCATTGTTGGCTTGTGTCTTTCTTCCCAGAGCCACGTAGTCTGCAGTGATCAGCTCAAGGTCATTTTTGGTGGTATCACCAATGCCCATGTGGATAAATAGGATGGTGTAGTGGTCCAAGGCCTTGATGTGTCTCGGCAGACTCTGTCAAATTCTGAATTCAGATTCCAGACAAGCAGCACACTTCTCGGGATTCCCAGTCCAGATGGCTGATGAATGTCTCCATCCCCCTTAGGAGGGAGGCCCTGACCACCACCACCTTTCTCCGCCACTTGGGAATGATAGTAGTGGAACCCTCATTCCTAAGACAATGCATCCCACCATGCCTTCCAGTCAACAGGGATCTCCTTCTGAACCATTCCCTCAGATTACTCAAAGGCATTCTCAGCAGTGATACCTGTACCGAGAGCTTGAAAATGGTTGCTTATCTTTGTGTTGGAGGTATACCAGCTCCCATCCTCACTGCTCTTCAGTCCCCCCTGGACTGCCTTCAGTGATTCTTCGGAATGCTGTGCCCACAGTACCAAATCCTGACTTTTATTCCGGAAGCTTTGGTCCAATAAAAGCTACTGCATGAGTTTTCTTAACCAGATTGGTTGTAACCTTTCAATCTGTCAGTTTATCACAAGAGTGCATTAGCTTGTTCCATATGCTGTTTATAAACTAACTTTCCTTGCTGTTGACTTAAAAGTAATAAATACAGCCCTTGTAGAATTTGAACAAAAATCAGTGTTTTCGATACTTCACTGAGTTAGCCTTTGAGTACTTCACTAAAAGTTTAGAAAAATCCATTGTTATGGTGCAGTAATGCTGCTTCTTTGAGGAGTATCCCTATGGGTTCTCTGTTTCAGGTGTGCGTGCCCTGCATACGCCTTTGATCCGAGACTTTCATTAGCTATGTCATTTCAGCCCGTGCATGCACCCTATGCAACCTCCATGCCCCACCCCAAGGCTATAAAGGGCTGCCTGGGTGAACCAGCCTCACTTCCTTCTCAACTGCCTTGGCCTGAGATGAAGCTTTAGTATGTCCATCTTGAGCGTGCCTTGGCTGTTTTTTTCTCTTTAGTTTTTTAGTTAGTTAGATTAGCTTAGTTTAGTAATTGAAAGGATTAGTTTTGTTCCTCTGTCCTCCCTCTGGAGAGACTTCCTCTCCTTGGAAGGGCATGCTGGGCTCACCAGGATTCAAAGTGTGCTTCCCTTGCTGGGAAGCCATCCCTGTTAGTGATCTTGATAGTCACTGTAACAGTGGATGCATCCCTGTTGGGAGGGAGAGCTCCAAGGCAGATGGTCACTTCAAGAAACCAGTCTTCACATTAACCTATTGGAACTCAGGACAGTCAGGAGTTCCTGCCTTTATTTTCTGCCTCTCAGCAGGGACAAGTCAATCTGTATCATGCAACATACAAGCAGGAATGAGATCTCCCTTCTTCTATGCGCTAAAGCAATACAGATTATAAAAAGGCAGCTAGTCGTGAACCTAGGGAGCAACGAACAGAGAAGAAGCAAACACAAGGAGTTTGCCTGGAAGTTCTCCTAGGGAGAGCGCACAGAGCTTTTGTCTTTCAGGCTTCCAGAAACAACAAAAACATGGTATGAAGAGGCTCTTGATATATTACAAGGAAGAAAATACAGGTAGTGAGGTGCCAGCTATTGTGACCTGCACAGGATATGTTTGGTTTTCTCCTGGAGGACAGAAGCGACTTCATCTGTATGAAGTGTATGCAAGTCTCCCTACTGGAAGAAACGGTTAAAGGACTAGAGGCCCAAGTATCGATCCTGCTTTTCTTTGAAGCAGATGCTTTGCCTTTTTCCATTCCTTTCTAGGAAGTAGATACCACCCAAAAATCAACCATTGGTCAGTAACTACATGTAGTCTTCCAAATGACCCATTAGAGATCTTTTTAGGTCTCTCAATTAATGAGGCAATCTTTTTAAAACTTAAATCTTCAGTATGTTTTAGTGGTATCATGGCTATTACTATTGGGAATTGGGAAAAGAAAATGCTCTCCTGTTATTACTTGTTGTAATACACTGAGAAAGTTTTGTTTCGCTTATGTTTGGGATATAGTTCTATTAGAGAAATTAATGCATAAAATTAAAACTCAACAAAGAGGACAAACACCTATCATATCATATGTAAACATCAGAAGTCCTTTTATTTTAATTTTCAGATAAGATACATTAACCAGGTGTAAAACCACCACACTTACCTTTTATAGTAATAAATGAGATGTTGATTTACATGAAATTTTTCCAGTAAAAATGTCCATGTACACTAGCAGGAAATACAGAAAACTCTCATAACACCTTTATGAAAACTGACTAATGACTATATCGAAGAAATATAACCAAAACAATACACACAGCAGGAAGGAAATGTAAATTAAAACTAACTTTATAACATTTTAAAATAGGAAATATTATGTTGTCATATTTCAGGCATAGTCTAAACTTTAAATAAAAATAAATTAAAGTCTGCTCTGAAAAACAAAGTTAAATTTAAAAAAAAATTATGAGAATGGTGGGATAGGGTTGTATGTTCCTCTCAATCTCCATATCAACTTTGCTTATTTTATGGCAAAAAGACATCATCTTTGATAGATAGCTCATGCAAACTCAGCCTAGGATCTGAGAGTTGAGCTGAGTCTTCCCTTCTTGTGCAATTGCCCTGTTTTATTCATTTTCTCTGAAGCACCCGGCATTGGTCACTGTCGGAAGACAGGATACTGTAGTAGATGGACCATTGGTGTGACTCAGTATGGTTGTTCTTATGTTCTAAGGAATACAGTTCAGTTAAATCAAGAGCTATCATGGGTCTCCAGTGCTATTAGGAGTAAAAAGTACCTTTTTTGGCTACTCAGATGCAATGGAATCCGTGACCAAATCGTATCCTTATTTATAAGGTGCCATTTTTATCTAGTCACTTTTCAGAGCAGAACTGCAATTTAATGTGATGGTGTTTTGTGTGTTCGCCAGTGTTTGAGTAAAATCATAGCCATCTGTGATCAGTTTCAGTTTTGACAATAAATTTGTTACTTTGTCTTGTCTAACAAAGTAAGCGCAGCAGACTATTTCTCACCAAATGCATGTGGTTTTGAGGCTAACTCTTCCTTCCTTCCTCTGTAGGTTCCACCACATCCATCAGTTCCACCACATCCGTCAGGTCCTCCTGTAGTTGGTGCACTTCAGCCTCCTACTTTCACGGCTCCTTTAGGGATCCCTCCTCCTGGGTTTGGCCCTGGTGTACCACCACCACCTCCATTTTTGCGACCTGGATTCAATCCAATGCATTTGCCCCCAGGTATATGAAGTACTTCCAGAGAATATACTTTGATTTAAACTTATAACCATTTAAAGTGTCTGCAGTAAAACTGCAGAATTAAAATATGATCTTAAAAGTACGTAGTGTTAAAATTTGTCAGTTTTTGTGTTTGTTCATATAGGTTTTCTTCCTCCTGGACCGCCACCTCCTATAACCCCTCCAGTATCTGTTCCTCACACTCCAGGAATAAGCATCCCAAATTGTAAGTGTCTGTGTGTGTGTGTGTGTACATTTGATTAAGGGGACTGTAGAGAGAAGGAATTAGGTGTATGCAGGAAAAATAACATCTAACTTTTCATATATTAATGTAATTGTTCCTCAGCTACTGTGGCTGGAATAAATGAAGACACTACAAAAGACTTATCTATTGGAAATCCCATTCCAACTGTGGTTTCTGGATCGAGAGGGAATGCTGAAACTAGTGATGGATCCAAAATATTTGGAACTGGTCCACCACCTGTAGCACCCACTAACATACCTCCTCCACCTGTCACTCAACCTATTCCACTTCTTGGTAAGTTCGTTTTTTATTGTTTGCATATTTTTCAATTTATGCTCAGTTTGTTTAAGAATCAGGGTTTTTTTAAAAGCAAACTAGGATATTTATGCTTCTTGTTACCTATTTAAAATGTATGGGAAACTAACACAGTTCAGAGCAAGCTGTGTACTGAAAGTTCTGTCTTGTCTATGTATGGCCAATACTGGCCTTTTTATACATTTGGCTTGGTCTAGAACAAGCATTTAAACTTTAAAATTTGTCTTCTGTTTCCTCATAAATGAAGACCCTATATTGTTAATCTACTTCTAAATCTTGGATAAAGCTTAGGACTGACTGACTCAGTCTAATGTTTAGACTGTTCCAGCAAATATGTACACTCATCCAAATAAGACTTAATTTAGCAATTATCTTTATGACAGCTTGGTTTTTGATCATGTGACATGATCTGTGCTCTAAGCTTGAATTTTGTGTGCATGGAGGAAATTGTACACATCCATTGAAAGAATGCTATTTTCCTGAAAATAAATTTTAAAAAATCTGAACACTTGGTATATTTATTTTTTGTCTACAAAAATGGTAATTTTATATATATTGTCTTGACCTAGTTCTGCTGTATGCAAAGCTTTAGTAACTGCCTGTGGTACATGATCTCTTAAGTATTAAATCTTATTAAATATTTACATTATAGGAGAAGAGATTTGAAAACATATTGGATTTGTACATACCAAAGTTGGTTTACTTTATTTTTATTTATTTTTTAATTGCATGTAAATACATGCAGATTATAAAGGCAATTTCGTTTTCTACGGGTGTATTAAGAATGTCTTTCATGTACCCCTTACTTGCTTCTACCAGTATGTGTCAATTCACCACATATGCACTCAAAAGTCTGCTCTAATTTTCATATTGATAAAAATAAAATAAAATACTAACATTGCAGCTAATCATCTTTTAAATTTGGTTGGAGTTTACAGAGAAGAGCTTGGCGTGAATGATATAAAAGGATAACATTATTTAGTATAGTGTCCAGAAATTTGCTGAGTGCGTTATAGAAGTAGAAGGACATGGAGCTTACTCTGAAAAATCTCATAGTGGACATGGTGGCCAAGATATTTAAAAGCAA
>NC_066617.1:195109967-195110484 GCF_025201925.1 Gopherus flavomarginatus | reverse complement strand
TCTGGGCAAAAACGAGCATACCGTTGGTGTCTTGTTCTGACTAAATTGTGGGAAAGGCTATTGATGGGGAAATTGCAAAGTACATTTATTTTATATACTGTTAAAAGTTTTAAAATAGTGCTCAGATTAGATGTCCCATAGCCAACTTGAATTAAATATGTGTTTCATACTTTGCTCACTTTGCTCTTGGCTCTGATATTGGATTATTGTAACTGTAACCCTTCCACCAGATGGAGTCAGCAGCAACAAAGGCCGGGTTCAATGCCCAGGGGATTTCTCTTAACAGAAAATTGAGCTGGCTTGAGCCCCCACCTAGTAATCTAAGCTAAAGTTCCCCACAGTGTCCAAAAATCCTGAGGGTCATTGCTCATCAAGCGGGTGTTACTACCAGAACAACTGTAACGTGAAAAGCAGGGGAGGAATAGGGACATGTGAACCTTGAGGCATATGAAGGGGGCAGCTTGAAAGTAGCTGCTTGACCCAGCTGCCTGGCATACTGTATTCTGGTGGTGCCCAT